>NW_023405228.1:0-220870 GCF_013141755.1 Anopheles stephensi
TTTAAATTATTGAACCCACAATCAACAATATCTCAACAACTATTGTAAACAAATTTAAATTGAAATAAATGAAGAATATACTACTATACTACTACTCATAAATGAACACTTAAAAGATTGCAAAACAAAATCCTAAAAACTATTTTGAATGTTCCCCCTTGGAATCGTGCATCATCCCTCCAAGGTTTTTTGTTATATACCTTTCATAACAATACATTAACAAAATACAGGAAACTACTTAACAAAATACCAAACAAATCAGTTTGCAATCATACGCAAGTTAAGCACTTAGTTAGGAAAAGATAAGTCTTGCTATTATATAGTAAAAGTTTAAAAACAATACATAAATACTTTTTAATTCTTAATATAAACAAGATAAAGTAACTTAGATAGTTTAAGTAGAATAAGTCATTTTTTAGCAATAGTTGTAAGAATTTATTGTAAGATTAGCCTGATAAGATTAAACCTCATTTTGAACGAAGTGGGTTTTTAATGAGATATTTTTTCCACACATTACAATTCAAATCGCCACCAGGGCAGAACATACCTTTTAAAAATGGCAATGCCAGGTTAGTCATTCAATTTTGAGAGGAAAGACGAAAGAGTTGAACACGGTTATGTTTCTTCATAATTGCCAAAATTTTGAAAACACTATGTATTTTTTTTTTATTCATAAAGAGCGGCATGGTAAAACTGTTGAATAATCTGTGCACAGATCAAGAAACACAGCCAGAAGTAGTTACAATTTTATTCTATCTGCTGTTAACTGTCAGACTTGACATTTCCCAAAGTAACAAAAATAATGTCGTGCCCGTGTTGCCAATACCTCAACACTCCTCCTCAACACTGGCTTCGATTACTCTAATCCACTTCGTTTCCTGAGCTATTCAATCCTAACTCTCTGCACGGGCTTTGTAAGTAGGTCAGCTATCATAATCTCTGTTGAACAATATATGTACTTGATAGCTCCTTTTCTAGATAAGTCCTTCACAAAATTGTATTTTGTACCAATATGCTTTGTTCTGTTACTAAACTTGTCTGAGTCTAATAGTTTTAAACAAGACTGATTATTCTTATTGATAGTTATTGATACATCTTCACCTAGATCTCGCAAGAGTCGCTTCAACCAAATAGCTTCCTGTGATGCCTTTGACAAAACAATGTATTCTGATTCTGTTGTTGACAAGGAGACACACGTCTGCTTACGACATGCCCATGCTATCGTACCTCCACAGAACTTGAACAAGAATCCACTATTTGATTTACGATCAATTTGGTTTTCTGCCCAATCGGCATCCGCATACCCTACCAAGCCTGAGTTATCATTGCTACGGCTAATCCTTAACTTCAGATCTTTAGTACCTTGTAAATATCGCACAATTCTTTTGAGTTCTTTCCAGTCTCTTTGAGTTGGATTTTGTAGCTTCCTACTAAGAATCGATACAGTTGCCAATACAATAACTTTCCAATCAGCTTTTGATAAGCCACATTATAGGACATATGTTTCTCTTCCCTATCTGGTTTCATATAACCTACGTCAATAGGAATCTTAGAGGACTTAGCTTCTTGTAAACCAGTAGATCCTATCATATCTTCTATGTAATTCCGCTGTGAAATATGGTAATCACCCGCACTGTCACGTTCTACTTCAATGCCTTCATATTTGGACACTTCTCCTAAGCTCACTACTTCGAAGTTATTTGGCAATGTCATATATACCGATTTAATGTCACTCTCAACATTACTAGCTATAATTAGATCATCGACATAAACTAAAACGTAACATCTTCTTCCCTTGGCTTCCCTGTAGTATAATCATGCATCTGCCTCGCTTTTCTTGAAACTTTCTTCTTCTAGAACCTTATGAAGTTTTATGTTCCACGACCGAGCGCTTTGCTTCAATCCGTATATACTACGTTTTAAACGACAGACCTTGTTTTCTGCACCTTTAACGATGAAACCCGGTGGTTGACGCATGTATAACTCCTCCTCATGGTCACCGTTTAGAAACGCTATCTTTATGTCATACTGTCACACAACCATTCCACGTTTAGCCGCAACAGACATCAAACATCTAAACGTAGTTTGCCGTACAAATGGTGCAAAAACTTCGTCATATTCACTGCCGTATCGTTGATTGTAGCCCTGTGCCACGAAACGAGCTTTGTAACGAATGATCTTCCCATTCGCCACACGTTTCAGCTTGTACACCCATTTGCATCCCAAAACACGTTTTCCTTCAGGAGCATTAACCAGGTCCCATGCATCGTTACTCTTCATGGACTGGAGTTCGTCCATCATCGCTTGCTTCCATTTCTCACGCTCCGGATGTGCCAACACTTTCTTTACAGTTTTAGGCTCCTCCTGAACCTCAGCATTCGCCAAATAAGCATACCTAGCAGTTAAATTACCTCTAGTTTATCGCGTCGATCTTCTCGGAACTTTGTCTTCTTCGTCTTGAACAGCATCTTTCCAAACATCGCCACTTGAATCCTGTTCGTTTATAGGATCTTCATGAATGGTAGAAACTTGTTCATCTTCACACGTAAAAGAACCAATATAAGAATCTCGATCATTCAAGAATCCTCATGAGATTCAGATACCTCTTCCGCAAGATTGTTCATTACGCACTTTTCACGCCGATCACCCAATGGTATAAACACTTCGTTGGATGATGATTGTTTTTTCACACCATGAGGACATTGTACCGCACCAAAACTATCCAGAAACTTCACGTCCCGACTAACCGTGATCTTTTTAGTCGTCACATCTATCAACCTATACGCTTTAGAATGTTCACTATATCCCATCAACTTAAGCTTACATGCCTTTTGCTCTAGCTTTCCACGCTCCTGACTAGGTATGTAACAGTAAACATCTATGCCAAAAGGTTGAATGTGTTTCATAGTTGGCTTCTTTCCATTCCAAAGTTCATAAGGCGTACTTTCTTTTACACGTGATGGTAATCGGTTCTGTAAATAGTTGGCAGTTATTATTGCTTCACCCCAATACCGATGATCTAGTCCTGCTTGGGATAACATGCACCGTGCCATTTCTACCAAATATCTGTTCTGACGCTCAGCTGTGCCGTTCTGCTGTGGCGATTACGGCGAAGAAAATTGACCAACTTTACCATTATTTTTGAGATATTCCTTGAATTCCTTTCCAGCATATTCTCCTCCGTTATCTGACCGCAGCACTTTTGAATTCTTCCCAAACTTATTTCGAATCAGGTTCCTTCAGGCAGTCCAACGTGTTACTTCGATAACGAACCGTTGTTGAACCGACCACGCGAAGGAGTGATCGTTTCGGGAAATCTCCGCGCAGATTCCTGGCCTTGTCAGAGTTGCTTGAATCAGGCGGCTAACCTTTTTTCCTGGATAACCAAGAGAAGTTTTTTGCGGCGGACTCGCACTTCACTAACTCGGCGTGGACAACGGGAATCCGTAGCTCGATCAGACGATTAGCCTTTTTTCCTGGATAACCAGGAGAATTATCTAACCGTGGTTCTTGCTTGGCTTAATTTCGCCTAATTCTTCCGACGGAGTGGGGAGACACCAAAGTGCGGACCAACATCCGGAGGGAAGGTAAAGGTGAAACTTTCCCGATTCTGTATGGATACCCAAACAATGAAACACAAGTTTCTTCGTTGAGGTCTGGATTACAAGCCGCTTTATTCTCAAAAAATCTGTCTTATATACAAAAATTCTGTGGGAAAAAGAACATGAAATAGCATTACATCGATCTCCTTTATCCTAACCCGGTATGCTGATGTGTTTGACCCCTGCCAGGCGTCGGCTAGTGTAGGAGGTCTGTAATGTTACAATATCTGGCAATTGTTACCCTATCGTTTTATGACCACGGGTAATGCATCGTGCATCCGTGGTTCAGATGCGTATGCCTATTTTCCTATTGCCTATTGCCTGCGCGTCGTTTACTCTATTCGTCAAGTTGGTCTTTCCTTCACTGCCCTACGACCGTGCCTTGATCTTTGCGCAGGTCCTTTTTTCGTGAAACTAATCGCGCAACGATAATGTATGCGTTGGGTTCTAGCGTTAACCTTTTTCGGCCTATGTTCTTCACTTTCGTATTTTATTACATGGCCTGAGTTTATGATTTCCATATGTCGGGATTTGTCCCTTTTTCGAGATATTTTCAATATCGCATCATACTCTTGTTTTCTCATGCTAGGAGGTCGCTCTGTTAGTTTAAGTTTTTCCTAAAATAATATTTGCCGATGAGAATTTATCCTAAACGAAAGATATTTAGTTATTTAAATTTGTTCATCTAACTCTTGAATGCCAGTCATTTTAGCTCAATTTTATTTTGTCGCGTTCGCAACATTCCGGCCCTCGTAAAACTACAAGTTTTACCAAATAAACGCGACGTATAACTGCCCGGATAAAATTCAACTTCTCCTGTTGAGTTAATTTTCCTAATATTTTAATCAATTGCATTGTTTCGACTCTCATTATACGTCACCTGATTGTAATTGCACGCATTCTGCCGTTGATGGTTCATCGATGCTTGCAGCCGGTTGAAGAAACCATTTACAGATGTCTAGCCGGTGAGGATGCGTTGGTGCTTGTAGGTTGTCGAGGCGATGACGAAGGACGAAGGAGACGATAGTAGTGAGGCATAATTCACTGTTGGTTGCACATTGGACTACTCGTTGGGCTGCGCGTTGGGCGTTGAAGCTCAGATACGATTTTGATTGACACGATTTTCAAGAATCTCTACAGGATAAGAGATGTTGTAGTTGCTCGTTGATTTCACACGTCGTCGTCTTAAACACGATGACTCAGTTGGGCGATTTCTCAAGTGGCTACGATGTGAAGAATAGTCGTCATTTTGATGCTGGATTTTAAGATTTAGATATCGATAGTTGAAGATGCATTGTAATCAGCTAATCGACCAAGAACATAGTTTAGACCGCAGTAAGGCGTTATGCGGAAACTATTGTAGACTTGGGTGTTGTTCAGCTCTGATTTAGTTGCACAGAAGAAGTGATTCTCTCATCACTTTGTATAGCAGGTTTTTCATCTTCTGGAGATCTCGGCATCTTGACCTTGCTTTCCATCAGACTCGGCCCATATGACCAAACAGTAGTCTCTCGATGGTGTTAGCAAGACATACAGCATTTGTTCGACCTTGAACGTTTGATAGTTGAACATTAGCTAGCTTTCTTCGAAGATTATAGTTGTGACTTTGCACACCCTTTGAAGTTCCACTTTTTTGTTGAGATAGCCAATTTCGTATCTAAGCACTAGCCAACCGCATATTACCGCTTCGTAGTTCCCTTCGACGTTGACCGTTGTCATCTAATTGTTGAGAGCAGACCAATTGTATCTGCCGGATGAAGAGTGACGCTGTGAAGACTTCTCTGATGCTGTTTGAACTCAGACGTTACTGATGAAAATGCGTTGCTCTTGCGCGGGTGCCTTGCAATTACCTGACTTTTGATATAGAGAGTCATAGTCGATTTTTTCGAACATTTGAGCTAATCTCTTCACTTCTACTCTTTTAGAAAACTAATGTGTATTTTTTCTCGCAATGTCCATTAGACGATCGTTTTCTACCTTGAATTTTTGAAAGTTAATATACTTGATTCATTTGTGTCGATTGGATTTGATAGATTTTCTTGTCTCCTTATATCATTTGTGGCATGCAAGAGGCTTTTTTCTTTTGAGAATAGTTCGTTGGTTGCAATCAAATATGTAATCAATCCATTATTTTCTCAATCCATTATTGCATCAATCAGGAATTATTTACTTACTTTTCATCTTTATTGTTGGTAATTCTTTACCAATTACCTCTTCAATCATATTTTCTTCATGAATTCGTATTTCAGTTGGTCCTTTATTGGGTAGCCTTTGTTGTGTTGTGTAAAGTTTTTAAAGGTGTAGATCCTTTTCGATCTTTTTTCATTTGTACTTCCATAAAAACGTTGGAGTTTGCGATGCAGGTAGAAATCCTATTTCTTTTCTTTTTTGTAGTTGATGCCTGAAAAACTGAATTTTCATTTATTAATTTGTAGCCCTTTTGAACCTCTCCGGATTTGTCTCTCTTTGACCGATGGCTTTTGATATCTCTGCAAATTATTTTTTCAGATTTTATTTTCCGTCGTTTTGCTGATTGTTTTAACCTTGACTTCGCAATATCCGTAGGTAAAGAAATTTGAACAACTGGTTTTAATCCACAGTTTTCTACTGAAAATTTGTTGGATATTGGTTTACGAAGACCTTCTTCCTATTGTACTATCATGGAATATTCCTCTTCTTGGCTTTCGGTTGTTTTTCCGTAAATTAGCCAACCTAATCTTGTCCTCATTGCTATCAGTTCTGTGGGTTTACCATATTTATGTTTAAACCCTATTAATAAATGATTGTTATTCAAGCCGATCATTATAGTGGGTCGAATATTTTGAAATCCTGAAACAGGAAGATTAGCAAGGTGAGGATATTTTTTGCTTAGATCATCATAATCTAAAGATTGAACAGGTAATTTCAAATCTTTAACTGTTCTCACATTCTTCAGATCAAAACCGTTTTTAGTTGGACCCTTGATTCTTAATTCCACGTTTTGGCTTTTAACGTGTTCAGTCTGTTTGCCTTGTGTCCATAGTAATTGGAGCGGTTTTACTTCCCCATTTAGGTTAAGTTGTCGCGCAACTTTTTCTTCTAATAGGGTTGAGGATGAACCTGGGTCTAAAAGCACATAGGTTTTTATTTTGTGATTGCCGTTTATCAATTCAACTGGCAACACTTGGAAGTGCGTTGATGATGTTGCTTCTAGTTCTTTTGATGACTGTTTACTCCTGCGATTTCAAAATTTTGAGGTACATGAAGCATTTTATGATGCTTCTCGGTGCATCCATTTATCCCGCATATTTGCGCGGATCTACAATCATGTATTGTATGATTGTTAGATTTCAAGCAACCTAAACATAAACCTTTATTTTGAGCAATTTTTATTCGCTCAGATGGCACCTCATTGACCAATGCATAACATTTGATCGTTTCATGTAGCTTATTGCATATTAAGCATTTGCTAGCTTCTTTCGAATTCTGTTCGAAATCCTTACCCCTTTTAATTGGTTGTTGAAAACCTTTGTATGGGATTTTTTGTTCGTGGAGATGAACGCCTCCACGTTGGGTATGTGCGGATATCGTTTTTAGCATGTTTGCCGTTTTAGCGAAAGGTCTCAGCCAATCGCATAGGTTATCTACAGTTTGAACCCTTAACGGTGATTCTGCTTCAGCCATATACTGGGCTCTTCTTTCCTGAATTTGGTGTGGTAGCCTAGCAGTCAACTCCAATACCAGAGTGTGGTCTTTCAAGTAGTCCGGTTCCCTCATCAAGTTTACTGTTTGAATGAGGTTTTCTAAAGCGTTTACCATTTCCACGACAATGCTTTTGGAATCTCCTCGGATTTTATACAGATTATTACGTAGCTCTAGATACACTAAATCTGTTCTCCCGAAGGAGTTCTTTAAGCGTGTCATTATTTCTGGCACGTTTGAAGAATCCAGCATTAATTGTTGAACGCTTTTGAGGGCTGGTCCATATATGGCCTGTTTAAGGCGGTTTAAATTCTCTAAATTAGAGAATCTTCCCTCCTCATTAGTATCATCAAATGTTTGCTTAAAATTTGGCCATTCTACAGGATCCCCTCCAAATCTCGGCAACTGCATAAGCGATTGTCTTTTTAATAGTGTTTCTATGTGCGGCGATCCTTGTTTGTCGCCCGCAATTGTTGTTACTGCCTTTAAAAATTCTTGTATTTGCTCTTTTGATTCTTCTTGTTGACCAAGCAATAGTCGTGAGAACATAGCCTCTGTATCCTTACTAGCAGATTCTTTGGGCAATCTATTAAGCTCATACGCTATTTTTTGACATTTTACGCAAAGCCAACATTCTTCCGGCTTTGGTTGTCGTGATAGTTTGGCACATGTTAAATGAAACCATCTATCACATTCATAGCATTAAATCATGCTTTCTTCGGAAGAGTCTTCCGCTACGCACAATCGGCAACTGCCGGATGTGTTTGTGGTAAATTTATAAGGCATGTCGGCGGATCTTTAAAATTCCTACTCTGAGCTATAAAATAAGAAAGTTTGACTTACCGTTTTCGGTTTTACCTTTCCTTGACGTGCCCGGTAGTTTAAGGTGGTCTCGATCTCGCTGATACTTCACTCCGGAGTCGTACTAAAATACCATCTGCGCTGATGGTCACTGACTTACTCCGTTAAGATACGCCTTACGAGAACTATTTCCCATGTTCTTATTGCTGATAAGCTTCTTTTATGCACTGGTAATTTTATGTTCTCAATTGTTTAAACTCGAGCACTTTAATACGATCGAAACGTCATTCACTCGTCACTCGTCATTCACGTCTTCGCTAAAGAGTTTTTCTTTCTCAAACATTTAAAGTTACTTTCGAGTTGTTTCGGATGTGAACTTTTTTCGTTCACTCCGGAGCCGTATTGTAACACTATTGTTCTCGGATGGTAAAATAACGTACTCCGTTTAGTTCTACCTTTTTGGAAGAACTTTATTACCCTTTGGTATGGGTTAGTTCGGAGCCGTGTTTATTGCTTATATAAAGCTTATGTCACGCACTGGCACTCATTGATGCTCTCTGATTTTGTTCTGCACTTGTACACATTGATATGATCGCAACGGCACTCGATCGGTTAACTTATAGCACTGTAGTTCTTACGTGTATTAATTGTAAACCGTTTCACTCGCTGCAATTCACTTTATTTTTCACGAGCGCAAAATTTGAATCTGAACCATTTTGAAGCACTGCTTGGTGCGGGTTCAGTTATAGGCTGTTCTTTTAGCGACAGCACACCACGAACGTAAGTTCGCTCGAATGAGTTGTTAACGCGCGCGGATATTAACAACTCCTCTCTGGAGCCACCATTTGTTAGTTCGATAACGAACCGTTGTTGAACCGACCACGCGAAGGAATGGTCGATTCGGAGATCTCCGCGCAGATTCCTGGCCTTGTCAGAGTTGCTTGAATCAGGCGGCTAACCTTTTTTCCTGGAAAACCAGGAGAAGTTTTTAGCGGCGGACTCGCACTACACTAACTCGGCGTGGACAACGGGAATGCCGTAGCTCGATCAGACGATTAGCTTTTTTTCCTGGATAACCAGGAGAAGTATCTAACCGTGGTTCTTGCTTGGCTTGATTTCGCCTAATTCTTCCGACGGAGTGGGGAGACACCAAAGTGCGTAACCAATTTCCGGAGGGAAGGCAAAGGTGAAACTTTCCCGATTCTGTATGGATACCCAAACAATGAAACACAAGCTTCTTCGTTGAGGTTTGGATTACAAGTCAATCTTCATTCTCAAAATTCTGTCTTATATACTAAAATTCCGTGGGAAAAAGAACATGAAATAGCATTACATCGATCTCCTTCTTAATTTGGTATGCTGATGTGTTTGACCCCTGCCAGGCGTCGGCTAGTGTAGGAGGTCTGTAATGTTACAATATCTGGCAATTGTTACCCTATCGTTTTATGACCACGGGTAATGCATCGTGCATCCGTGGTTCAGATGCGTATGCCTATTTTCCTATTGCCTATTGCCTGCGCGTCGTTTACTCTATTCGTCAAGTTGGTCTTTCCTTCACTGCCCTACGACCGTGCCTTGATCTTCGCGCAGGTCCTTTTTTCGTGAAACTAATCGCGCAACGATAATGTATGCGTTGGGTTCTAGCGTTAACCTTTTTCGGCCTATGTTCTTCACTTTCGTATTTTATTACATGGCCTGAGTTTATGATTTCCATATGTCGGGATTTGTCCCTTTTTCGAGATATTTTCAATATCGCATCATACTCTTGTTTTCTCATGCTAAGAGGTCGCTCTGTTAGTTAACGTTTTTCCTAAAATAATATTTGCCGGTGATAATTTATCTTAAACAAAGATATTTATAAATTTTCCATCTAATCCTTGCATGCTGTTAAATTTAGCTCAATTCGTCGCGTTGGTAATACAACGTCTCTGATTTTCGTTTTAAAAGAAACACCACTGTATATTTGCTAAAATTATCCAGGAACGTCAGAAAGAATCGCCTTCCACCTAGCGTCGCCGTCCGCATTGGTCCACATACATCTGTATGTATTAGATCCAAAACACTAGTGGATTTGCTGTTAGAATTCTTCGGGAATGGTAATCGTTGCATTTTACATCGAACACAAATTTCACAAGTTCCAGAACAGTTACACGGTTTAACTGTCATTCCTGACACCAATAATGGTAGATGCTTTAAGACGTTCAAATCACGATGCCCCAGTTTGCAATGCCATTGATGGATACAGCCGCTAGCTTCACTCGCGCAATGTACACTTCGATTGTGCAATTTGATCACAAACAGATTATTCACAAGTTTCGCCACAGCACCAACAACGCCGTTCTTGCTAATGGTTACACCTTTAGCATCGAAATAGACGATATATCCCTTTTCGACTAATTGCTTCACTGACAATAGATTCGCTTTCATATCCGGTACAAAAAATACACTGTTGATCGTTATAGCGTTCAGCCTATTTTTGCTGTCAATGGCTATTATTTTTCCTGATCCTTTTCCAACACACATAACTTGTTCACCATTCGCAACACTTATTTTGTCCTTCACACTGTTGTCGAACGTATCGAAAAAATCACGATCATTCACGATGTGGCACGTTGCACCCGAATCTAAAATCCATACACCAGATTCTAGTTTTCCAATCGTGGGAAACGCCCAGTCGCACAAATTGCCATTGTCCATAACATTGTTCACACTGTGACCCTGGTTCGGCTTGTTCTTCTTCCACTGTTTCCACTTCATACAATCCGCCTTTTTATGACCGTGCTTTTTACAGAAGAAACAATTGCTTTCCTCTCTCCGATTATCCGTATGAAGAGCTGATTGTTCACTTCGCGAAACACTTGATCTGTTTTGCTTCTTTAGCCACTCGTCAATCAACTTTCCCTTAACAAGGTCCAAAGTCAAATCGGCATCAGGTCTTGCTTCTAATGCTGTGACCGGCGTCTCATATTCATCGGGGAGACTACTAAACAAAATGGCGACGAGCCATTGTTCACTCAACACAGCGTTCTCTTGCAATCCGTTTAACCTTTCGACGAGATCGGTCGGCGTTGCAATAAGTTGTTCCATATTACCATCCTGTTCTAACCGTAACCGGCATATTTTCCGCATAAGGCTTACTTTTGTACTAAGTGTTCTTTTCACATGCACTTTTTCTAAATTTTCCCAGGCTTCTTTGGCAGAAACAGCTTTCCTTATGTGTATTAACTGCCCATCATCGACCGCTAACCCGATCGTTGCCATGGCAAGTTGATCCATCTTCGTCCACGCCGGAGTAGCAGGCTCTGGTTTCGTTCTACAGATCGTGTTCCAACACCCTTCCTTTATTAACAAAAGCTTCATCTTAAAACTCCACTTTTCGTAGTTGACAGCATTCAGCTTAACAAAGGACGCCATTTTTCCGCCATCTTGAACCGATGAAAAGAAATACACAGACTCGATGTCTTCCGTAAATCACAGCTTTGCACAACACACGTGGGAAAGTTTCTTTATCCAGGAATCGCTCTTGGGCCCATATCCTGTTGTATAATCTGTGCACAGATCAAGAAACACGTCCTTTCGATACAAGTGGTCAGCCAGAAGTAGTTACAACTTTATTTGTCTCTACTTTGTAACTTTAACTGTCAGACTTGACATTTCCCAAGTAACAAAAATAATATCGTGCCCGTGTTGCCAATACCTCAACAAAAACACTATGTATTCCATATCAAATTATAAAAACTTACTACTACTACTACTCTACCGGAGCTCCGGTGATGCGCTGGCAATAGAAAGTGTTTACTAGACACCAAACTCCCAAATTCGTCGTGTCATGCATGGATTTGTGATGTAAAAGGCAACGTTGGCAATGATCCTTACATAGTGTGGGTGTGTATGATGTTTCCTTTAAACATAGTTGCACATATTAACTAGGGTAATTGCTCCAGTTTTCGGCAGTTTACCTATTTTCTGCAGGTCGGCAAAAATAGCAAAATTATGGGAAAACCGCGAAAGAAATGATTTTTCAACTTCTTTTAAAGGAATAAATCTTTGTTTATTCTTTAAATACGAATGCATCAAGCATTTAGATCGATATTTAACGAAATATCGAAATATTTGCTCAAACCATTTCGTCAGATTAGCTTTGTGCCGATAGTTCGGCAGTTCTGAGATTAAGTAAACTAGAGCTTACAAAAAATGGGGTTTTCTATTTTTCTGAACAATAAAATTAGTTTAAAATTTATTCAAAGCTTGTTGAGAATTTAAAAATACAATCAATTCATTTCTCTAATGGCCTCGTATAAGCAATCCGCCACCGGTTCCGCGTTGGTTTCCAATGCGATCACGAATGGTTTTCCACTGCACTTTAACACTCACAATACACAATACACAATACGGCAAAAAGATCCAGAAGCCTCCAAACGATTGTATTTAGCTTCGAATTCACGCTTTGCCTCTTCCAGAAAACGACGGCGCTTTCGGTAATGGGTTGATCTTGACGACATTTTAATATATAGTTAGAGAAACGACACAGTGGGAGTACTTTTTACAAAAAGCTTACTTTATTCCCTGATATCTGAATCGTAACTGACTAACATCGGCTGGAATATTTTGCAAATGACCCGCTTTGGCGTTAAGCTGACCTGGCTGGTTCGCTGGTAGCGGCTGTCGTGGAGCGGAAGCGCGTGTCCACGTGTCGGGTCCGGTTGCCAGCTCGCTGTTGACATGCGCGTCGGAAAGTGCGCGCGTGGCGACTTGACGGTGTCTTATTATGCGTAACTCCTCCGGGGGGTGAAAAAGCGTGCCCTCACGCGTTCGAACTTCTCACGGTATCATCTGCACTACGATGGCTATGGGACTCATTCCGAATGCGGTGTTTCCTTTTTCCTACTTGGGATAAAATAGCAGAGACGAGGTGACTGAAATAGACATAGGCAATAATGATCATGGTTATAGATACGGCAGTGGAAATTCCAATTCCACTTAACAGGCTCCAATTCCAAGTAACGTTTTTGTACTGTTCCAAGTATATGTGTTCGATGTGTTTGCGATTTGTCAATGTTCTATTGTCTAGGGACGCCAAAAGTGTTTCTACAACTTTCCGATGGATTGCGATGTTGAACGTTGTTCCAGATACTGAAGGATTTTTTACATGAATTTCCTTTGATGTAAATTTCTTATCTTGGAATTGTATTGTACAATTTGAAAGCGTGAGTAAGAAATTTCCTGTCAGTATCCTATCATTAGGGCCGCGATCGGATTTGATGAGCTGTCTGTCTGCGTTCTCAATCAACAGGAGATTCTCTGCTATTAGCATGGACGTGTTTGCGTATTGCGGAGTTACTATACAATTACTTTCTCTCCCCATTCCCATAGGATAAATGCATTCGTCTTTAAATCCCAAAGCATAGGCGTATTTTTGCACGTATTCTTCTGGTTTTGTTGTTGTGTATAGTTTCTGTTTGTATTGCAGAAGGTTCCTCGGATATCGTTTAATTGTGGAATTATTGTGATTGAGCGCAAAGATTTCAATTATTTTTGATTCATCCTTTTGTAACATAGGGACCTTAAGGATGAACAACAGCTTCTCACGATTAACTGCGATTTTAGGTGTGACGTAAGTAATGGCTTCGTCGGGAACATCTGTCTTAACTCCTTGATCTGCTAAAAGTTGTATTACTATGGCGATTTCTTGAGGAGACAATAGTTTGATGCTTGTTATTGACATTTTAGACAACGATATCGCTTCTAGTATATTGTCTAGTATATTGTTGATCGTATCTATATTGATCAATGCCATCAACATGTCAAATTCATTCAGAACGATGTCGTTTTTCCGTACTATGAGTTGCTCCATCTCGCTTGTAAGTGCTTTAATTTTGTTTCCGAGTTGTTCGTTGACGAGAAATTGCATGTTTTTGCTTTCAATGAGTTCGTTCATTGTACTATTAATAATCTGCAGGTCATGAGCATCTGGGCTTCCTCCGATCCATTTCCAAGCCGACCCTATAGCTTCTATGCTCCTAGTTAAACGCTTCCTTGGTTTTATGTGAAACTTGAATGCAAATTACTGATTGTATGTTTCGCGATTATGGATAGGGAACTATTGGTTGGTCTGTAAACAACTTGAGTTAACTGATTTATAGTATTTTCGATGTCTGTTAAGTTGATTTCATGAACTACGTTAATGTTACCTATTTGCATTTTACATGGATGTTTTTCTAGTATGAGAATTGGTTGATCTATTAAATTTGTTATTTTTAGTTCTTGTGCATTTGTATTACATAGCATCAAAATGAAAATCAACCCTAATAATTTCATTTTCTCTACCTTTTTTTTAACGTTGTAACGGTTATGTTTCACGATATTAAACTGATTTGTTTTCATAAAAATAAGACTCCTTATCGTCCGGACTATTGCCTTCTTCAGAAGAATGCTGAAAGAGAAAAAAGATAGTTATGGTACTGGTATGCCTTCAGTGTTAGGTCCCAATCCTTTTTTTGTTCCTGTAAAGATACAATAATATTAGTTTCATGTATAATTAATGTCTTATGCGTCGAATTTTATTTTTGCTACGTTTTACTTTTCTCGGTGCAATTTTGATAGTTTTTTCTTGATTTTACAAACATTTTGCTTTTGAAAAGCGTGGGTCTAGTTTTTTTTCTTGTATTTTTCTTAATATACACATCCTCTCCTTCATTTACAACAGGAGGATTTTCTTTTGTTTCGTTATTTTTTTCCATTCCTTTAGCAGCTTCTTGAAGCCTTTTTGTGACTTCTTGAAAAAATTTGTTCGCATTTTCAGTCATTTCTGCAGGATTCGTCGTATAACCTGGGTTGAAAATGATTTCGTTTGGAGTGAAAGTAGTGACTGTATGCACTGTATCATTGTATAAAGAGTTCACTATTTGCACTATCTCTGACGATGGACTGTCGTTAAATTTATGTTTGTTTGTATTAAAAAGTTCCATAATAGTACTGTGAATTTTTTCTATTTGACCATTCGACTCTGACGACGAGGCGAATTCGATGACGGTACCAAAGTTAGATAGAAATTCTTGAAATTGAATGCTAGTGAAAGCGGCTTCATGGTCGCAAATAATTTTTCTGGGTGGTCTGAAAGTTCTGCAATACTGTGAAAGGGCATTGCGAATATCCGTCATGTTTCTGGATTTGATTTCTATAAGCTGAAGGTGCTTTGAGAATGCACAAATTAAAGAAAGATAATAATGTTTATCCATTCCAAAAATATCCATGTGGACTCTATGAAACGGACCGTTTTCTATTGGGCGTGAGGAAATTTTTATATTATATGGTTTTCGCTCGTATTTATGTTGAGTACAAATTGTCCATGAATTAATTAATGTTTGATTCTTTTGATCATGTTTGGGAAAAAGTAAGAGCGTTTAAGTTGTCTTTCAACTTCTGTCATACCTCTATGTGCTCTTTCGTGCTCTTTTCGTATAATATTGTCTTGCCTTGTCTCTGATGTCACGTCTTCAACCATATTTTGCGTAATAACGAAATGGCAGTTTGAATTGCAGAAGCATTTTCTGTATGAATGTTGGATTACATTTAGTAAACATTCAGGGGCTAGCAAAGCATTCTGTTTTCTATTTGAATGATCTTTCAAAAAATTTGTAATTTTGCTAGTATTAAACGATGTTGAACAAATAGTGGTCCTCGTGTAACCTGGGAAAATTTGCTCTTTGACAACGGATTCTGAATTTGTAATTTTGAAAATAATTTGATTTCTGTAAGTATTGATGGCTCTTTCTGTTAAATGTAAATAATAATCATCGGATGTTCTGGCTGAATGTATTGTGTCAGCAGAACTGGAATTATTTTTCAGCGATACTTCATCTATCGTAACGCTATTTTTTATTTCGTTAGCATTTATTTCGACTTTTCTACTGAGCGCATCAGCCACTACGTTGGTCTTTCCTGTTTTATATACAACGTCGTAATCATAATTTTCCAAATCTAAACGTCATCGAAGCAATTTAGCATTCTTGTTTGAATTTTTTATGAAAACTAGAGGTTTATGGTCAGTAACTAAAGTGAATTTGTGTCCATAAAGGTTGGGTTTGAATTTGTTTACTGCCCACATGATGGCTAAAGCCTCTTTTTCTGTTGTGGAATAGTTCAACTCGGTCTTGTTGAGGGTACGGCTAGCAAAAGCAATGGGTTTCTCGATTTTATCAATTTCTTGTGATAAAACGGCACCAAGAGCGTAATTGCTTGCATCCGTTGTTAATATAAAAGGATGTTGAAAGTCAGGGTAAGATAGGATTTGATCCGAGACTAAAATATTTTTCAATCCTTCAAATGCCTCTTCATATTCTTTGTCACTTACATTTATTTCTTTATCTTTTTGTAAGTATTTGGTAAGAGGTTTTGTAATTCTTGAGTAGTCTTTGATAAATCGTCGGTAATAACCAACGAGTCCTAGAAATTGTTTTATTTCTTTTTGACTTCGTGGAAGCTTCCAATCTTTAATCTTTCTAATCTTGTCTGGATCGGGTTTAATGCCGTCTGAAGTGATGACATGCCCTAAGAATTCTGTTTCTTGGCGAAGAAATTCACACTTATCTAATTGATTTTTTAGGTTAAAATCACTTAATCTTTTAAGTATTTTTGAACCATTGTCTAGATGATCTTCTAGATTCTTCCCGATTATGATAATATCATCCAAATACACATAGCAAATCGATCCGATAAAATTTGTTAAAATATTATTCATAACCCTTTGGAATGTTGCCGGAGCGTTTTTCAGGCCAAAAGGCATTCTTGTGAATTCGAAATGTCCTAGAGCCGTTGAAAAAGCTGTCTTTTTTTGGTGATCAGGATCCATTTCGATTTGGTGAAATCCTGATTTCAAATCAAGGGTGGAAAAATAAACCAATTTTCCAAGGTTATCTAGAATTTCCTCTATTTGAGGTATGGGGAATTTATCATCTATCGTTTTGTCATTGATCTTAGTCGATAGTCAATAACAACGCGTACCATACGTTTCCCGGACGCATCTAGTTTTTTTGGAACAACCCAAACTGGTGATGAGTAGGGGTTAATTGAATGTTGAATGATTCCGTTATCGAGTAATTCCTTGATTTGCTCTTGTACATCATATTTATAAGCGTGTGGATATCGATATGACTTTGTGTAGACTGGATTATCATCAGTGGTTAAAATTTTATGTTTTACCACCGATGTTGCTGTAAGTTTCTCTTCAGCTCTTAATAAAACTTTTTGATTAGCCATAATTGTTTCAAACAATTTATCTTTTTCTAATAATGATAAATGGTCGGTACGTATTATTTCATTCAGATTTTTTTTGTAATTCCACATTCTCTTTGCAATGGAATGGGAGAAACCGTTTCGAAATTGTTTACTGTTAAGTTCAATTTTCCTTTAATAATAGGTAGAACGTTTTGTGTGCTCAATATTTTGGTGATTGTTTTGTTATAATCGGCTCTATATAAGCCAGGCTCAATCACCACTCCGTTACAAATTTTTTGAAATGTTGGTACTAACCAGTCACCATTAACTGTCGTTTCCATTTCTATATGGTGCGAATATAATTTTTGTGTAGGAAAATATTTTTCGTATTTCAATTTTATGTTTCCGATTTCAAATGTTTCGTCTTCGAAGTTTATTTTGGCTTTGTTCTTAGCCATGCATTCTGATCCAATCAGTGCGTCAAAAAAATCGTGAAACTGCATTTCATAAAATATTTGGTTTGGAAGCTTATCGCCAAGTAAGTTGATACTTCCTTTCTTATTAACGTATTGGCATCCAGCAATGTTGTTTATTTTAGTGCCAGTTATTGTTTTAACATTTGATAGTATTCCTGGTCGTATTATATTTTTATTTGCACCGGAATCAATCAAAATTTTCAAACTTTTGTTTGATTGATTACTTGATGTAATGTAAGGTAAATAATTTATGTATTTTCGAGTTCTGGGAGAGTTAAGCAAAAATTTATGTCCAATCCCTCCTCAGTCTCGGGATCGTCATTATCAGAAGGCTGTGTTATTTCTGCATTAAAAATTTGCTTCTTGTTTAAAGTTAATCTGCTCTTAGATGACCCATTTGAGGAAAACTTTTGTTTATAACAGCAGTCACGTAGATTTCAAAAATATTGGGTGCCACTAGGTTTCAGAATAAATCTAGCGTTTTTTGTGCTGTTTCAAGCCAACTATACAGTTGTCTCTTATTGCCATTAAAAGTGGGCAACATTTTAATTGGGTCAGGGATACGGAACGGATCACCTGCCATTGTCACTCCCCGAATGATAGGTTCATTTGGGTGAGTAGTTACTCGCTGGTTTTCGCAGATACTTTGGAATTGTAAATCATGTTGCGTTAACCTTGCACTAATATTCTCCATAACTTATATCATACTAGCCAACTGGTCACTCAAATTCTCCGTTGGGATAGATTGAGCTTGAGCATTCATTGCGAGATCAAGGTTATCAAGAGACAAATCCAAATTTTCTATGGGTACGTGAGAATATTCTCCAGACACTGCACTTTCTTCTGATTCTGAACTAGTTTCAGAATTGAAACCTTTTTCCTGAAGCAATGCTTGTGCCTTCTTAAACACCTTGTCTTTGAAGTTTGGCATTAATTATTGATTGAAACCTAAAGCTCTATCTGGTAGTGGCTTTAAGCTAATCACCTCCGTCTATCTGGTAGTGCGGAACGTGATTGTTGGAAGTTCACAACACTTGTCACTTCCCTACCTAAATATTTAGGGACGCAAATAATTTTAACACTTTCACTGCTGAATACGCGTCTTTCTGGTAGTACGCGTCTCCAATCGAAGCGTCTATCTGGTAGTGCGCTTTCGATTTACGATTTTTCGTAAACGCAAAGAAAAGAAAAAAATACTTACGATTTGTTTTGCTGTCGTGTAGCGTAAGCCGGGCTGACGATGCTGGTTCTCCAGGTGAAGTCTGCAGGGGGTTCCTCAATTCCACGACGACGAAGACGTCTGCTTGTCGCGAATGCTCAGGTTGCGTTACATAAACTGTTTTATGCGGGACCACTTTAACAACGATTTTGTTTGTCCGTTATTTTTCCACTGTTATCACAGTCTTTCACTCAGCTGACTCCTACCGGCTGCGCCAGTTATAGAAACGACACAGTGGGAGTACTTTTTACAAAAAGCTTGCTTTATTCCCTGATATCTGAATCGTAACTGACTAACATCGGCTGGAATATTTTGCAAATGACCCGCTTTGGCGTTAAGCTGACCTGGCTGGTTCGCTGGTAGCGGCTGTCGTGGAGCGGAAGCGCGTGTCCACGTGTCGGGTCCGGTTGCCAGCTCGCTGTTGACATGCGCGTCGGAAAGTGCGCGCGTGGCGACTTGACGGTGTCTTATTATGCGTAACTATTTATCAGCAGAAATATTGCTTTTCTAAAACGAAATCAGAATTGGGGTTAGTTCAGTTTGGCTAGAACTTTGGTTCTGTGCCGGCATCGTAAGTGTCAAGTATTCATCGACGCACCAATACATACCAAAACCGCGCATGCGCGTTAAATCACCGTGTACACACACGATTGGTTGAATCGAAAACGGCTGTCGATGTTACAGAAGAGCAGAAAAGAAGACCAAAGCCAATACGAGGAAAAGAGAACGCACTATTGCGAATACACATTTGTGGGCCAAGGAGGGTGAGAGGTTCAGGGCCTAGCCTCAAAGTGATCTAAAATGTCTGGTGGGTATATTTATAAAGTAAGAAATAACAATCCTCGCCGCAGAGTGGAGCTGCCCCATCAAACGATTAAATGCAAATTAGTTGCTATACGTTTTGTGGAAATATGGAGTTTATAGCAAGTCTGCATGAACCAACCTTGCATGAATATATTGTTACCTAATGTATAAAAGCACAAAGCTAGGTATAATAAACTCTCTCTCTCTCTGCGTTCTGAACTCGATCCACAAGGTGTCTCTCTGCCTTATTTATCTCTGCCAACAGGTTATGGGCCCAGGTGATATGGCTGACTCGCAACGTTTCTTAGTGCCGAAGCTCACGAATCAAAACTACCAAACATGGAAGTTTAAAATGGAAATGCTCCTCGAGCGCGACGAGCTGTGGTGCACTATTAGTAAAGCAAAGCCAGAACCTGTGACGCCTGTTTGGACACAGAAAGATTCGAAAGCTCGTGCGACAATCGGGCTGTGTGTCGACGATAGCCAAGTCGGTTTAGTGCGTGATGCAGAATCAGCTAAAGATGCGTGGAATGCTTTGAAAAGCTATCAGAGGTTTACCTGCTAAAGCGGCTTACGCGCTTGGAACTAGCAGAAGGTGGAGATATGGAAAAACATCTGCAAACGTTTTCCAATCTCGTCAGACAGATCGCAGATTTGGGAGAGCCGATACCGCAAAAATGGCAAGTGGCTATGCTGTTATGTTCAATGCCGGAATCATATGATCAACTTACAACGGCATTAAAACAGATTTCCGCCAACAATTTAACGCTAGAGTTGGTGAAGAGTAAACTCCTGGCTGAAGGAGAGAAACGACGAGAGCGCGCCGGTACTAGTGCAGCCGAAAGTAAAGTATTCCAGTGTTCGGCAAGTAAGCACAAAACTAGTGAGCGAAATACACATACCAGCACAGTGTGTTTCCATTGCGGCAAAGCCTGGCACATTAAGCGCAAATGTAGGTTTTTGAACCGAATGCAAGTGCAAAGAAGAGCGAAGGATGATGCTACAAATTCTGCGAGAGTAGCAAATAGTGATATCGCTGAAGAATTTGCGTGGATGGCTGGTTGTGTAGAACCAGGAAAGTGGTATGTAGATAGTGGTGCATCGAGTCATATGACGAACGATAGATCATTCTTTGAAAGAATGGAAAGTTGCGGCGATATGTACGTGACGATGGCCAACGGTGAGAAAGCAAAAATCGAAGGCGTAGGTTCGGGAACATTAGTGTGCGTATCAGAAGATGGTGGACGAGCCGTGATCAAAGTGTGTGATGTGCTGTATGTACCATCATTGGCAAGCGGACTGATATCTGTGAGCAAATTAATGAAAAAGGAAATGCAAGTGATTTTTGAAGAAAATGCATGTGAAATAAAAAGTCAGGAACGTGTTATTGCTGTGGCGGACAGAAGCGGAAATTTGTACAAACTACGTAGCGGCGAAAATGCGTTGGCCTGGTGAAGACAAGATCGATGAGCCGACGACATACAACGAGGCTCTAGCATCCGTGGAAAAGGAGAAGTGGAGAGAGGCTATAAACGATGAGTTAAAATCCCTAACGAGCAACAACACATGGGAGCTGACGTATCCTCCATCTGGCTGTAACATCATCGGATGCAAGTGGGTGTTTAAAAGGAAGTTGGGTGCGAACGGAAATGTTGAGCGTTATAAAGCAAGACTTGTTGCACAAGGATTTGGACAGAGGAAGGGATTTGATTATGAGGAAGTTACTGCGCCTGTAGCGAATCAGTGCACGTTACGAATATTGCTAACAATAGCAGGACACGAAAAGCTTTGCGTTAAACATTTGGATATAAAAACTGCATATTTGTATGGTACGCTTAACGAGACAATTTACATGAAACAACCGCAAGGATTTGCTAAAAATGGCGGAGAAAACTTAGTTTGTCGTTTGAAAAACAGTATGTACGGATTGAAGCAAGCAGCCAGGGTGTGGCATCAAACAAAATCAAACATACTGAAGCAAATAGGATTCGATCAATGCAAGGCAGATACATGTCTTTTCAAGATGAAACGTAAAGATGAAATATTGTATTTACTGATATACGTGGACGATATGATTATCGCAGGAAATAATGTAAGCCTAATTCAAACCGTGGTGAACACAATAAGTAAAACATTACAAGTTTCATCGTTAGGAGACATTAATTGGTTCTTAGGAAAGCGCGTAATCAGGAACAAAGATGGATTTTTCAGCTTGATACAAAACAGTTTCATACGAACAATAGCAAAACGTTTCGATTTAGAACAAGCAAAAATATCTAAATATCCCATGGATCCAAATCATTACAATAATCGAATCAAAAGTAAGGAAATGGAAAATAATTACACGTATCACCAGCTGATAGGAAATTTACTTTACTTGGCAACTTATACACGCCCAGATATAGCGGTCGTTACAGGAATATTAAGCAGATTCGTTAGTAATCCTACAGAATCCGATTGGTTGGAAGCAAAAAGGGTAGTAAGATATTTAATTTTTACTATAGATCATGCGTTAAAGTTAGGAAACCCAAATGAGAAAATTGAACTTGTAGGATATTGCGATGCAGATTGGGCTGGCGATACGAGTGATAGAAAATCATGTAGTGGAAATGTATACCGTTTAGGAGGAGTCACTATAAACTGGACAAGTAGAAAGCAAACTTGCGTATCGATGTCTACAATGGAAGCTGAGTACATAGCTCTATCTGAGGCTGTACAACAGGCAATTTGGCTACGTAAACTGTAAGAAGAAATGAATTTAGAGCAAAAGGAAGCAACTGTTATACACGAAGATAATAGAAGTTGTATTGATTTCGCGTTAATGGATTATGAAAAGAGGAAATCAAAACACATCGATACGAGATACCATTATACAAAAGATATGTGTAGGAAGAATATAGTGAAATTGAAATATTGTGCAACTGAATGTATGCTAGCAGATTTACTTACAAAACCGTTAGGAGCACAAAAGATAACACGATTTGCAACAGCATTAGGACTTATTAAAACAGGATCAAATTGAACACTATATTCATGAGGAGGAGTGTGGAAATATGGAGTTTATAGCAAGTCAGCATGAACCAACCTTGCATGAATATATTGTTACCTAATGTATAAAAGCACAAAGCTAGGTATAATAAACTCTCTCTCTGCGTTCTGAACTCGATCCACACGGTGTCTCTCTGCCTAATTTATCTCTGCCAACACGTTTACCATCCCAATCGCTTGCCCGCCGCCCTGTTCAACCAACAATTCCTTCAACTACTACGGTATTTTTCCCCCTCCTTCATACTTTTTAGTTTTTGCAGCAAGACTTTGATATTTTTAAACATGTAAATTAATGTTTTTACTTCTTTTTTAGAGCAAGGATATACAATATCTTGTGTACCGCATAGGTAAGCTGAATAAAGTAATAAGTATTTTAAATATATCTAATTCTTTCAATGTCTTTTTTCAGGTGGAACGTGGATAACAACGTTAAGAAAAATAGATTTTAGTGTATGATATAGTTTGCTTGATTTAATAACTAACACGTAAATTAAGTAAGATTTAATTTACTAATCACATTAACCTCTCTTAGTTTATTGCAAACTTAGATCACATGATGATAACAGTTATTAGCTAAGAAAAAAAAATAACGGTAATGCACAGATTTGAGACAATAGCATGTTAATTGTGGGCTCTTCATGTTTTTCTAATCATTCCCACGTTACTTCATAGATTATGTATCCGTTCAATAGTCAAATCTGTGCATGGGAAAGAGGTGGGACATTTTTGTCATCATTTGATTTATCTTTTAGAATATTGATTTTAGAAATCTTTAAAACCTTTCACTGTTGTTCGTTTGAGTTCGCATTACAATCGTACATGTAAAATGGTTGACCTCATCATTCATTTCAAATTTAAAAAAAAAATACATTCAACAATACTAAAAACATATTACACCCTAATATAAGAGTAATGGTGAAAGATTTTGGTTGGTATTAAATTTTATTACAAACACAAACAATATTTCATATCAACTCACCATTCAGTTTTAATTTATCTAAAATTCATAAAATTCAATTATAATTCATTAACAACTTACCATTAATTCGTTTTTAAAATTCATACTAGTACTTTGTAAATTCATTGTTGCTATTGTTACAACTAACATTAGATGTTTTCTAACTTAGTATTTTCTTTGTTGACTTTTGAACGATTACGTGCAATTGATTTTATTTTTTGTTTCATTGCAACGCGGCTTGCCGCATTTTTTAAATTCATTTTTATGAAATCAGAAACAATTTTAGCATCGATTACCTTTGGACCAACAGAAACAACTTCCTGAAACAGCCGTAAAATGTTGGTCTTATCATAAAACGGAATTTTTGGATTAGGCCGGCCATCCCCACTCCAACTGCATTTTGTCAAAAACATTTGACAAAACAATGCGTACAATAACTCGTGTAACCTCTGCTTGTAGAAGGTAACTAAAATTGCACTACACATTCGCGTTTTTACCTCGTCAAAAAACTCCGCACATGACAACTTTTCATTGAAACGCTTCATATCTTCTTCCGACGTATTTATTTCCATTACAGATCCAGTATCAATGTTTGATGACGACGACGCCGGTACTACCAAGTTATCAATAAGATGATCTAGTTGGCATTTCATTGTGACCACTGCACTCATCGTTTTGGATACGTTCTTCGTATTTTCATCCAACTTTAGCTGCATGTGGTTTAATGTGATCAAAATTCGGTCCAACTGTTCTTCGACAGACGCTGATTGATTAGCGGCTGGTTGCTCGCTACCCTGGTTTACCATCGCTGCTGATTGTGCTACGGTTGAAATACTCGCTAATTATCATTTATTGTTCACACACGTTCGTTTTTCATAACTATTATACCTTTTCTAATAATTTCAGTACAAATTTCACTGCTAGTTAAACGCTATCAATATTTTGTTTTGATCGACCAGCTGCTGTAAACATACTGAATAAAATATTCGATTGCATCGCAAATTGCTCCTTGCAACTAGGTTTCTAAGAATTGTTCTTTTATATCCATAACAGCTGTGCTTGGAGCGGGGAGTATCCAATACAGCGAAAGGAAAGAGAAAGAGAGCATGAGAATATGGTGAGAACGAGTGCCGAGTACGCTCGCCGCTCACGCCCGGTCACTCAAGAAGGCTGAAACTCAAATGACTTTCCCCGCATGACAGAGAGTAACTCATTTTGATGCCTCTCGCTACCCCTGACCCACACTTTCGAGCGATCGAGCAACTTACTCGCACTCCGCAATCCCACTTCATGCCTGAACGCTTCCACCAGTAGTGTGTTTGCCGAATATTCTTCCTGAGCATAAGCTACCCTCACACTCCACCTCGATACTACCTTCCCTCTCTATTCCGGAACGCTCGTTCCGTTGAGGTGTTCGAAAAATTTCGCCTTGCGCTCGGCTCACACTCTCGCACTCTCACATAGTCCACCACTCTACGCTACTCCTGAATGCTCTCTCGTTCTATGTGTTGGAAATTCACACTTGTGGTAGAAGGTTTACCAGACAGATCACAGGTAGATAAACAGTTTTCAACTTGGCTTGGCTTGGTGCGCATAAAGTGGATTATAAAGCTTAAAATTTTATATTTTAAATACAAATATCATTCTTTTAAAGTGTTTTTGGTGAAATAAACTTTACCGTGTGGAACGAGTTTAAGTGTATTCACATGCGCGAAAGTGTTTGATCGTACTAGTGCAGTGAACCAAATAGTCGGTAGGTACCCAACCTAATGAAAGTTGTATAGTTTTTCACGTTCGTTTTTCATAACTTTTATACCTTTTCTAATAATTTCAGTACAAATTTCACTGCTAGTTAAACGCAATCAATATTTTGTTTTGATCGACCAGCTGCTGTAAACATTCTGAATAAAACGATCGATTGCATCGTAAATTGCTCCTTGCAACTAGGTTTCTAAGAATTGTTCTTTTATATCCATAACAGCTGTGCTTGGAGCGGGGAGCATCCAATACAGCAAAAGGAAAGAAAAAGAGAGCATGAGAACGAGTGCCGAGTACGCTCGCCGCTCACGCCCGGTCACTCAAGAAGGCTGAAACTCGAATGACTTTCAGCCCGAGTTTCAGCTTGCATGTTGCGCGACATCCTGTCAAGCGGGTCAGCCTCGAGTTTCAGCTTCGACCATCACCATCGACGGATTACCGCTTCATAATAGTTCGGCAAGGCAACTATGGCCGATTCTTATGAAGGTTGAGGAACTGCCAGAAGCCCCGGTAATGTTAGTTGGGGCATATTGCGGATACACCAAGCCGGACAACATCGAGCAGTATTTGCGGCCACTCGTGACGGAAATAAATGAACTGCATGAGAGAGGTTTGATGTTCGGCGATAAAATGGTGCATACTAAACTACGCATGTTTGTCGCGGATTCACCTGCTCGCTGTTTTGTCAACGGTAAGTATTCAAATATGTGTTTAGCATGCGCACCTTATAATAATTTGGCAAGACAATATGGTAATATCGGCGATTATATTTCATTCTAGCTACCATTAGCTTCGTTGGAAAACATAGCTGCCTGAAATGTTCCTGCGTTGGAGTGCACGAAGCGAACAAGGTAATTTTTGTTGATGTGGATGCTGAGTTGCGTACAGATGAAGGGTTCAGGAACAGGGAAGATAGAGAGCACCATAAAAGTTGGCGATAACCGTTAGAAGATATTAGCTGTTTTGATTTGATCAAAGATTCAATTGTAGCAGAACGTTTACATTTATTAGATATCGGGGTAACAAAAAAGATAGCAAGAGGTTTAGTAGAGCACAATTTTTTAGATTTTGGAAGATGGACAGCCCAACAACACGAAAACGTGTCTGATTTTCTAATTTCAAAACAGCTTCCGGTAGAAATCAATAGAAGATTACGGCACGTTAAGTTTATTAGGTATTGGAAGGCAACAGAATTCCGCACGTTTCTCCATTACGTTAGCATAATTGTGTTTAAAGATTTTATGTGGGAAGAGGCTTTTAATCATTTCCTGCTCTATTTCTCTGCAATAACCATTTTCTCCAGTACAAAACACCATCATCTTTGGGCGCTTGCTAAAAAGATGTTGTATAAATTTGTAAAAGATTTTGCCAATTTTTATGGTCGTAGTAACTTAACCAGTAATGTCCACAACCTTATACACATTTATGATGACGTTGATAGGTTTGGTCCCTTAGATAAAATTTCAGCTTATGTTTTTGAAAACCATTTGCAATTTATTAAACGTTGCATTAGATCAGGCAATAGATGTTTAGAGCAGGTTATAACGAGAGGTAGAGAGTTTGAAAATATTAAGAGGGCTTATCATATAATAACACCAACCTATCCTAAGTTGTTGGCCAACGGCTCCGGCTTGCAAGTAAGAGATGATTTTTGTCTTACGGCCAATTTTAAAAACCAATGGTTCCTTAGTCATGAAAACTGTATTGTACAGTTTTTAGAAGCTAAGGAATCAGCTTCATCATCATCATCATCATCATCATCATCCTTTACAATAGTTGGTTTGCAATATAAATGCTGCGAAGAAATGTATAAAGTTTCGATAGAGGGGGACACTATCTCTCCTATCGAATTATCGTCCACTGCTTTATATATTTATAAAGTAAGAAATAACACTCCTCGCCGCAGAGTGGAGCTGCCCCATCAAACGATTAAATGCAAATTAGTTGCTATACGTTTACCATCCCAATCGCTTGCCCGCCGCCCTGTTCAACCAACAATTCCTTCAACTACTACGGTATTTTTCCCCCTCCTTCATACTTTTTAGTTTTTGTAGCAAGACTTTGATATTTTTAAACATGTAAATTAATGTTTTTACTTCTTTTTTAGAGCAAGGATATACAATATCTTGTGTACCGCATAGGTAAGCTGAATAAAGTAATAAGTATTTTAAATATATCTAATTCTTTCAATGTCTTTTTTCAGGTGGAACGTGGATAACAACGTTAAGAAAAATAGATTTTAGTGTATGATATAGTTTGCTTGATTTAATAACTAACACGTAAATTAAGTAAGATTTAATTTACTAATCACATTAACCTCTCTTAGTTTATTGCAAACTTAGATCACATGATGATAACAGTTATTAGCTAAGAAAAAAAATAACGGTAATGCACAGATTTGAGACAATAGCATGTTAATTGTGGGCTCTTCATGTTTTTCTAATCATTCCCACGTTACTTCATAGATTATGTATCCGTTCAATAGTCAAATCTGTGCATGGGAAAGAGGTGGGACATTTTTGTCATCATTTGATTTATCTTTTAGAATATTGATTTTAGAAATCTTTAAAACCTTTCACTGTTGTTCGTTTGAGTTCGCATTACAATCGTACATGTAAAATGGTTGACCTCATCATTCATTTCAAATTTAAAAAAAAATATACATTCAACAATACTAAAAACATATTACACCCTAATATAAGAGTAATGGTGAAAGATTTTGGTTGGTATTAAATTTTATTACAAACACAAACAATATTTCATATCAACTCACCATTCAGTTTTAATTTATCTAAAATTCATAAAATTCAATTATAATTCATTAACAACTTACCATTAATTCGTTTTTAAAATTCATACTAGTACTTTGTAAATTCATTGTTGCTATTGTTACAACTAACATTAGATGTTTTCTAACTTAGTATTTTCTTTGTTGACTTTTGAACGATTACGTGCAATTGATTTTATTTTTTGTTTCATTGCAACGCGGCTTGCCGCATTTTTTAATTTCATTTTTATGAAATCAGAAACAATTTTAGCATCGATTACCTTTGGACCAACAGAAACAACTTCCTGAAACAGCCGTAAAATGTTGGTCTTATCATAAAACGGAATTTTTGGATTAGGCCGGTCATCCCCACTCCAACTGCATTTTGTCAAAAACATTTGACAAAACAATGCGTACAATAACTCGTGTAACCTCTGCTTGTAGAAGGTAACTAAAATTGCACTACACATTCGCGTTTTTACCTCGTCATAAAACTCCGCACATGACAACTTTTCATTGAAACGCTTCATATCATCTTCCGACGTAATTTTTTCCATTACAGATCCAGTATCCATGTTTGATGACGACGACGCCGGTACTACCAAGTTATCAATAAGATGATCTAGTTGGCATTTCATTGTGACCACTGCACTCATCGTTTTGGATACGTTCTTCGTATTTTCATCCAACTTTAGCTGCATGTGGTTCAATGTGATCAGAATTCGATCCAACTTTTCTTCGACAGACGCTGATTGATTAGCGACTGGTTGTTCGCTACCCTGGTAAACATACTGAATAAAACATTCGATTGCATCGCAAATTGCTCCTTGCAACTAGGTTTCTAAGAATGGTTCTTTTATATCCATAACAGCTGTGCTTGGAGCGGGGAGTATCCAATACAGCGAAAGGAAAGAAAAAGGGAAAGAGAAAATTGAGAGCATGAGAATATGGTGAGAACGAGTGCCGAGTACGCTCGCCGCTCACGCCCGGTCACTCAAGAAGGCTGAAACTCAAATGACTTTCAGCCTCGAGTTTCAGCTTCGACCATCACCATCGACGGATTACCGCTTCATAATAGTTCGGCAAGGCAACTATGGCCGATTCTTATGAAGGTTGAGGAACTGCCAGAAGCCCCGGTAATGTTAGTTGGGGCATATTGCGGATACACCAAGCCGGACAACATCGAGCAGTATTTGCGGCCACTCGTGACGGAAATAAATGAACTGCATGAGAGAGGTTTGATGTTCGGCGATAAAATGGTGCATACTAAACTACGCATGTTTGTCGCGGATTCACCTGCTCGCTGTTTTGTCAACGGTAAGTATTCAAATATGTGTTTAGCATGCGCACCTTATAATAATTTTGCAAGACAATATGGTAATATCGGCGATTATATTTCATTCTAGCTACCATTAGCTTCGTTGGAAAACATAGCTGCCTGAAATGTTCCTGCGTTGGAGTGCACGAAGCGAACAAGGTAATTTTTGTTTATGTGGATGCTGAGTTGCGTACAGATGAAGGGTTCAGGAACAGGGAAGATAGAGAGCACCATAAAAGTTGGCGATAACCGTTACAAGATATTAGCTGTTTTGATTTGATCAAAGATTCAATTGTAGCAGAACGTTTACATTTATTAGATATCGGGGTAACAAAAAAGATAGCAAGAGGTTTAGTAGAGCACAATTTTTTAGATTTTGGAAGATGGACAGCCCAACAACACGAAAACGTGTCTGATTTTCTAATTTCAACACAGCTTCAGTAGAAATCAATAGAAGATTACGGCACGTTAAGTTTATTAGGTATTGGAAGGCAACAGAATTCCGCACGTTTCTCCATTACGTTAGCATAATTGTGTTTAAAGATTTTATGTGGGAAGAGGCTTTTAATCATTTCCTGCTCTATTTCTCTGCAATAACCATTTTCTCCAGTACAAAACACCATCATCTTTGGGCGCTTGCTAAAAAGATGTTGTATAAATTTGTAAAAGATTTTGCCAATTTTTATGGTCGTAGTAACTTAACCAGTAATGTCCACAACCTTATACACATTTATGATGACGTTGATAGGTTTGGTCCCTTAGATAAAATTTCAGCTTATGTTTTTGAAAACCATTTGCAATTTATTAAACGTTGCATTAGATCAGGCAATAGATGTTTAGAGCAGGTTATAACGAGAGGTAGAGAGTTTGAAAATATTAAGAGGGCTTATCATATAATAACACCAACCTATCCTAAGTTGTTGGCCAACGGCTCCGGCTTGCAAGTAAGAGATGATTTTTGTCTTACGGCCAATTTTAAAAACCAATGGTTCCTTAGTCATGAAAACTGTATTGTACAGTTTTTAGAAGCTAAGGAATCAGCTTCATCATCATCATCATCATCATCATCCTTTACAATAGTTGGTTTGCAATATGAATGCTGCGAAGAAATGTATAAAGTTTCGATAGAGGGGGACACTATCTCTCCTGTCGAATTATCGTCCACTGCTTTATATATTTATAAAGTAAGAAATAACACTCCTCGCCGCAGAGTGGAGCTGCCCCATCAAACGATTAAATGCAAATTAGTTGATATACGTTTACCATCCCAATCGCTTGCCCGCCGCCCTGTTCAACCAACAATTCCTTCAACTACTACGGTATTTTTCCCCCTCCTTCATACTTTTTAGTTTTTGTAGCAAGACTTTGATATTTTTAAACATGTAAATTAATGTTTTTACTTCTTTTTTAGAGCAAGGATATACAATATCTTGTGTACCGCATAGGTAAGCTGAATAAAGTAATAAGTATTTTAAATATATCTAATTCTTTCAATGTCTTTTTTCAGGTGGAACGTGGATAACAACGTTAAGAAAAATAGATTTTAGTGTATGATATAGTTTGCTTGATTTAATAACTAACACGTAAATTAAGTAAGATTTAATTTACTAATCACATTAACCTCTCTTAGTTTATTGCAAACTTAGATCACATGATGATAACAGTTATTAGCTAAGAAAAAAAAATAACGGTAATGCACAGATTTGAGACAATAGCATGTTAATTGTGGGCTCTTCATGTTTTTCTAATCATTCCCACGTTACTTCATAGATTATGTATCCGTTCAATAGTCAAATCTGTGCATGGGAAAGAGGTGGGACATTTTTGTCATCATTTGATTTATCTTTTAGAATATTGATTTTAGAAATCTTTAAAACCTTTCACTGTTGTTCGTTTGAGTTCGCATTACAATCGTACATGTAAAATGGTTGACCTCATCATTCATTTCAAATTTTAAAAAAATTATACATTCAACAATACTAAAAACATAATACACCCTAATATAAGAGTAATGGTGAAAGATTTTGGTTGGTATTAAATTTTATTACAAACACAAACAATATTTCATATCAACTCACCATTCAGTTTTAATTTATCTAAAATTCATAAAATTCAATTATAATTCATTAACAACTTAACATTAATTCGTTTTTAAAATTCATACTAGTACTTTGTAAATTCATTGTTGCTATTGTTACAACTAACATTAGATGTTTTCTAACTTAGTATTTTCTTTGTTGACTTTTGAACGATTACGTGCAATTGATTTTATTTTTTGTTTCATTGCAACGCGGCTTGCCGCATTTTTTAATTTCATTTTTATGAAATCAGAAACAATTTTAGCATCGATTACCTTTGGACCAACAGAAACAACTTCCTGAAACAGCCGTAAAATGTTGGTCTTATCATAAAACGGAATTTTTGGATTAGGCCGGTCATCCCCACTCCAACTGCATTTTGTCAAAAACATTTGACAAAACAATGCGTACAATAACTCGTGTAACCTCTGCTTGTAGAAGGTAACTAAAATTGCACTACACATTCGCGTTTTTACCTCGTCATAAAACTCCGCACATGACAACTTTTCATTGAAACGCTTCATATCATCTTCCGACGTAATTTTTTCCATTACAGATCCAGTATCCATGTTTGATGACGACGACGCCGGTACTACCAAGTTATCAATAAGATGATCTAGTTGGCATTTCATTGTGACCACTGCACTCATCGTTTTGGATACGTTCTTCGTATTTTCATCCAACTTTAGCTGCATGTGGTTTAATGTGATCAGAATTCGATCCAACTTTTCTTCGACAGACGCTGATTGATTAGCGACTGGTTGTTCGCTACCCTGGTAAACATACTGAATAAAACATTCGATTGCATCGCAAATTGCTCCTTGCAACTAGGTTTCTAAGAATTGTTCTTTTATATCCATAACAGCTGTGCTTGGAGCGGGGAGTATCCAATACAGCGAAAGGAAAGAAAAAGGGAAAGAGAAAATTGAGAGCATGAGAATATGGTGAGAACGAGTGCCGAGTACGCTCGCCGCTCACGCCCGGTCACTCAAGAAGGCTGAAACTTAAATGACTTTCCCCGCATGACAGAGAGTAACTCATTTTGATGCTCCTCACTACCCCTGACTCACACTTTCGAGCGATCGCTCAACTTACTCGCACTCCGCAATCCCACTTCATGCCTGAACGCTGCCACCAGTAGTGTGTTTGCCGAATATTCTTCCTGAGCATAAGCTACCCTCACACTCCACCTCAATACTACCTTCCCTCTCCATTCCGGAACGCTCGTTCCGTTGAGGTGTTCGAAAAATTTCGCCTTGCGCTCGGCTCACACTCTCGCACTCTCACATAGTCCACCACTCTACGCTACTCCTGAATGCTCTCTCGTTCTATGTGTTGGAAATTCACACTTGTGGTAGAATGTTTACCAGACAGATCACAGGTAGATTTCAACTTGGCTTGGCTTGCTGCGCATGAAAGTGGATTATAAAGCTTAAAATTTTATATTTTACATACAAATATCATTCTTTTATAGTGTTTTTGGTGAAATAAACTTTAGCGTGTGGCTATTGAACGAGTTTAAGTGTATTCGCATGCGCAAAAGTGTTTGATCGTACTAGTGTAGTGAACCAAATAGTCGGTAGGTACCCAACCTAATGAAATTGTGTATAGTTTTTCACGTTCGTTTTTCATAACTTTTATACCTTTTCTAATAATTTCAGTACAAATTTCACTGCTAGTTAAACGCTATCAATATTTTGTTTTGAACGACCAGCTGCTGTAAACATTCTGAATAAAACGTTCGATTGCATCGTAAATTGCTCCTTGCAACTAGGTTTCTAAGAATTGTTCTTTTATATCCATAACAGCTGTGCTTGGAGCGGGGAGTATCCAATACAGCGAAAGGAAAGAGAAAGAGAGCATGAGAATATGGTGAGAACGAGTGCCGAGTACGCTCGCCGCTCACGCCCGGTCACTCAAGAAGGCTGAAACTCAAATGACTTTCAGCCTCGAGTTTCAGCTTCGACCATCACCATCGACGGATTACCGCTTCATAATAGTTCGGCAAGGCAACTATGGCCGATTCTTATGAAGGTTGAGGAACTGCCAGAAGCCCCGGTAATGTTAGTTGGGGCATATTGCGGATACACCAAGCCGGACAACATCGAGCAGTATTTGCGGTCACTCGTGACGGAAATAAATGAACTGCATGAGAGAGGTTTGATGTTCGGCGATAAAATGGTGCATACTAAACTACGCATGTTTGTCGCGGATTCACCTGCTCGCTGTTTTGTCAACGGTAAGTATTCAAATATGTGTTTAGCATGCGCACCTTATAATAATTTTGCAAGACAATATGGTAATATCGGCGATTATATTTCATTCTAGCTACCATTAGCTTCGTTGGAAAACATAGCTGCCTGAAATGTTCCTGCGTTGGAGTGCACGAAGCGAACAAGGTAATTTTTGTTGATGTGGATGCTGAGTTGCGTACAGATGAAGGGTTCAGGAACAGGGTAGATAGAGAGCACCATAAAAGTTGGCGATAACCGTTACAAGATATTAGCTGTTTTGATTTGATCAAAGATTCAATTGTAGCAGAACGTTTACATTTATTAGATATCGGGGTAACAAAAAAGATAGCAAGAGGTTTAGTAGAGCACATTTTTTTAGATTTTGGAAGATGGACAGCCCAACAACACGAAAACGTGTCTGATTTTCTAATTTCAACACAGCTTCCGGTAGAAATCAATAGAAGATTACGGCACGTTAAGTTTATTAGGTATTGGAAGGCAACAGAATTCCGCACGTTTCTCCATTACGTTAGCATAATTGTGTTTAAAGATTTTATGTGGGAAGAGGCTTTTAATCATTTCCTGCTCTATTTCTCTGCAATAACCATTTTCTCCAGTACAAAACACCATCATCTTTGGGCGCTTGCTAAAAAGATGTTGTATAAATTTGTAAAAGATTTTGCCAATTTTTATGGTCGTAGTAACTTAACCAGTAATGTCCACAACCTTATACACATTTATGATGACGTTGATAGGTTTGGTCCCTCAGATAAAATTTCAGCTTATGTTTTTGAAAACCATTTGCAATTTATTAAACGTTGCATTAGATCAGGCAATAGATGTTTAGAGCAGGTTATAACGAGAGGTAGAGAGTTTGAAAATATTAAGAGGGTTTATCATATAATAACACCAACCTATCCTAAGTTGTTGGCCAACGGCTCCGGCTTGCAAGTAAGAGATGATTTTTGTCTTACGGCCAATTTTAAAAACCAATGGTTCCTTAGTCATGAAAACTGTATTGTACAGTTTTTAGAAGCTAAGGAATCAGCTTCATCATCATCATCATCATCATCATCCTTTACAATAGTTGGTTTGCAATATGAATGCTGCGAAGAAATGTATAAAGTTTCGATAGAGGGGGACACTATCTCTCCTGTCGAATTATCGTCCACTGCTTTATATATTTATAAAGTAAGAAATAACACTCCTCGCCGCAGAGTGGAGCTGCCCCATCAAACGATTAAATGCAAATTAGTTGCTATACGTTTACCATCCCAATCGCTTGCCCGCCGCCCTGTTCAACCAACAATTCCTTCAACTACTACGGTATTTTTCCCCCTCCTTCATACTTTTTAGTTTTTGTAGCAAGACTTTGATATTTTTAAACATGTAAATTAATGTTTTTACTTCTTTTTTAGAGCAAGGATATACAATATCTTGTGTACCGCATAGGTAAGCTGAATAAAGTAATAAGTATTTTAAATATATCTAATTCTTTCAATGTCTTTTTTCAGGTGGAACGTGGATAACAACGTTAAGAAAAATAGATTTTAGTGTATGATATAGTTTGCTTGATTTAATAACTAACACGTAAATTAAGTAAGATTTAATTTACTAATCACATTAACCTCTCTTAGTTTATTGCAAACTTAGATCACATGATGATAACAGTTATTAGCTAAGAAAAAAAAAATAACGGTAATGCACAGATTTGAGACAATAGCATGTTAATTGTGGGCTCTTCATGTTTTTCTAATCATTCCCACGTTACTTCATAGATTATGTATCCGTTCAATAGTCAAATCTGTGCATGGGAAAGAGGTGGGACATTTTTGTCATCATTTGATTTATCTTTTAGAATATTGATTTTAGAAATCTTTAAAACCTTTCACTGTTGTTCGTTTGAGTTCGCATTACAATCGTACATGTAAAATGGTTGACCTCATCATTCATTTCAAATTTTAAAAAAATTATACATTCAACAATACTAAAAACATAATACACCCTAATATAAGAGTAATGGTGAAAGATTTTGGTTGGTATTAAATTTTATTACAAACACAAACAATATTTCATATCAACTCACCATTCAGTTTTAATTTATCTAAAATTCATAAAATTCAATTATAATTCATTAACAACTTAACATTAATTCGTTTTTAAAATTCATACTAGTACTTTGTAAATTCATTGTTGCTATTGTTACAACTAACATTAGATGTTTTCTAACTTAGTATTTTCTTTGTTGGCTTTTGAACGATTACGTGCAATTGATTTTATTTTTTGTTTCATTGCAACGCGGCTTGCCGCATTTTTTAATTTCATTTTTATGAAATCAGAAACAATTTTAGCATCGATTACCTTTGGACCAACAGAAACAACTTCCTGAAACAGCCGTAAAATGTTGGTCTTATCATAAAACGGAATTTTTGGATTAGGCCGGTCATCCCCACTCCAACTGCATTTTGTCAAAAACATTTGACAAAACAATGCGTACAATAACTCGTGTAACCTCTGCTTGTAGAAGGTAACTAAAATTGCACTACACATTCGCGTTTTTACCTCGTCATAAAACTCCGCACATGACAACTTTTCATTGAAACGCTTCATATCATCTTCCGACGTAATTTTTTCCATTACAGATCCAGTATCCATGTTTGATGACGACGACGCCGGTACTACCAAGTTATCAATAAGATGATCTAGTTGGCATTTCATTGTGACCACTGCACTCATCGTTTTGGATACGTTCTTCGTATTTTCATCCAACTTTAGCTGCATGTGGTTTAATGTGATCAGAATTCGATCCAACTTTTCTTCGACAGACGCTGATTGATTAGCGACTGGTTGTTCGCTACCCTGGTAAACATACTGAATAAAACATTCGATTGCATCGCAAATTGCTCCTTGCAACTAGGTTTCTAAGAATGGTTCTTTTATATCCATAACAGCTGTGCTTGGAGCGGGGAGTATCCAATACAGCGAAAGGAAAGAAAAAGGGAAAGAGAAAATTGAGAGCATGAGAATATGGTGAGAACGAGTGCCGAGTACGCTCGCCGCTCACGCCCGGTCACTCAAGAAGGCTGAAACTTAAATGACTTTCCCCGCATGACAGAGAGTAACTCATTTTGATGCTCCTCACTACCCCTGACTCACACTTTCGAGCGATCGCTCAACTTACTCGCACTCCGCAATCCCACTTCATGCCTGAACGCTTCCACCAGTAGTGTGTTTGCCGAATATTCTTCCTGAGCATAAGCTACCCTCACACTCCACCTCAATACTACCTTCCCTCTCCATTCCGGAACGCTCGTTCCGTTGAGGTGTTCGAAAAATTTCGCCTTGCGCTCGGCTCACACTCTCGCACTCTCACATAGTCCACCACTCTACGCTACTCCTGAATGCTCTCTCGTTCTATGTGTTGGAAATTCACACTTGTGGTAGAATGTTTACCAGACAGATCACAGGTAGATTTCAACTTGGCTTGGCTTGCTGCGCATGAAAGTGGATTATAAAGCTTAAAATTTTATATTTTACATACAAATATCATTCTTTTATAGTGTTTTTGGTGAAATAAACTTTAGCGTGTGGCTATTGAACGAGTTTAAGTGTATTCGCATGCGCAAAAGTGTTTGATCGTACTAGTGTAGTGAACCAAATAGTCGGTAGGTACCCAACCTAATGAAATTGTGTATAGTTTTTCACGTTCGTTTTTCATAACTTTTATACCTTTTCTAATAATTTCAGTACAAATTTCACTGCTAGTTAAACGCTATCAATATTTTATTTTGAACGACCAGCTGCTGTAAACATTCTGAATAAAACGTTCGATTGCATCGTAAATTGCTCCTTGCAACTAGGTTTCTAAGAATTGTTCTTTTATATCCATAACAGCTGTGCTTGGAGCGGGGAGTATCCAATACAGCGAAAGGAAAGAGAAAGAGAGCATGAGAATATGGTGAGAACGAGTGCCGAGTACGCTCGCCGCTCACGCCCGGTCACTCAAGAAGGCTGAAACTCAAATGACTTTCAGCCTCGAGTTTCAGCTTCGACCATCACCATCGACGGATTACCGCTTCATAATAGTTGGGCAAGGCAACTATGGCCGATTCTTATGAAGGTTGAGGAACTGCCAGAAGCCCCGGTAATGTTAGTTGGGGCATATTGCGGATACACTAAGCCGGACAACATTGAGCAGTATTTGCGGCCACTCGTGACGGAAATAAATGAACTGCATGAGAGAGGTTTGATGTTCGGCGATAAAATGGTGCATACTAAACTACGCATGTTTGTCGCGGATTCACCTGCTCGCTGTTTTGTCAACGGTAAGTATTCAAATATGTGTTTAGCATGCGCACCTTATAATAATTTTGCAAGACAATATGGTAATATCGGCGATTATATTTCATTCTAGCTACCATTAGCTTCGTTGGAAAACATAGCTGCCTGAAATGTTCCTGCGTTGGAGTGCACGAAGCGAACAAGGTAATTTTTGTTGATGTGGATGCTGAGTTGCGTACAGATGAAGGGTTCAGGAACAGGGTAGATAGAGAGCACCATAAAAGTTGGCGATAACCGTTACAAGATATTAGCTGTTTTGATTTGATCAAAGATTCAATTGTAGCAGAACGTTTACATTTATTAGATATCGGGGTAACAAAAAAGATAGCAAGAGGTTTAGTAGAGCACAATTTTTTAGATTTTGGAAGATGGACAGCCCAACAACACGAAAACGTGTCTGATTTTCTAATTTCAACACAGCTTCCGGTAGAAATCAATAGAAGATTACGGCACGTTAAGTTTATTAGGTATTGGAAGGCAACAGAATTCCGCACGTTTCTCCATTACGTTAGCATAATTGTGTTTAAAGATTTTATGTGGGAAGAGGCTTTTAATCATTTCCTGCTCTATTTCTCTGCAATAACCATTTTCTCCAGTACAAAACACCATCATCTTTGGGCGCTTGCTAAAAAGATGTTGTATAAATTTGTAAAAGATTTTGCCAATTTTTATGGTCGTAGTAACTTAACCAGTAATGTCCACAACCTTATACACATTTATGATGACGTTGATAGGTTTGGTCCCTTAGATAAAATTTCAGCTTATGTTTTTGAAAACCATTTGCAATTTATTAAACGTTGCATTAGATCAGGCAATAGATGTTTAGAGCAGGTTATAACGAGAGGTAGAGAGTTTGAAAATATTAAGAGGGCTTATCATATAATAACACCAACCTATCCTAAGTTGTTGGCCAACGGCTCCGGCTTGCAAGTAAGAGATGATTTTTGTCTTACGGCCAATTTTAAAAACCAATGGTTCCTTAGTCATGAAAACTGTATTGTACAGTTTTTAGAAGCTAAGGAATCAGCTTCATCATCATCATCATCATCATCATCATCCTTTACAATAGTTGGTTTGCAATATAAATGCTGCGAAGAAATGTATAAAGTTTCGATAGAGGGGGACACTATCTCTCCTATCGAATTATCGTCCACTGCTTTATATATTTATAAAGTAAGAAATAACACTCCTCGCCGCAGAGTGGAGCTGCCCCATCAAACGATTAAATGCAAATTAGTTGCTATACGTTTACCATCCCAATCGCTTGCCCGCCGCCCTGTTCAACCAACAATTCCTTCAACTACTACGGTATTTTTCCCCCTCCTTCATACTTTTTAGTTTTTGCAGCAAGACTTTGATATTTTTAAACATGTAAATTAATGTTTTTACTTCTTTTTTAGAGCAAGGATATACAATATCTTGTGTACCGCATAGGTAAGCTGAATAAAGTAATAAGTATTTTAAATATATCTAATTCTTTCAATGTCTTTTTTCAGGTGGAACGTGGATAACAACGTTAAGAAAAATAGATTTTAGTGTATGATATAGTTTGCTTGATTTAATAACTAACACGTAAATTAAGTAAGATTTAATTTACTAATCACATTAACCTCTCTTAGTTTATTGCAAACTTAGATCACATGATGATAACAGTTATTAGCTAAGAAAAAAAAATAACGGTAATGCACAGATTTGAGACAATAGCATGTTAATTGTGGGCTCTTCATGTTTTTCTAATCATTCCCACGTTACTTCATAGATTATGTATCCGTTCAATAGTCAAATCTGTGCATGGGAAAGAGGTGGGACATTTTTGTCATCATTTGATTTATCTTTTAGAATATTGATTTTAGAAATCTTTAAAACCTTTCACTGTTGTTCGTTTGAGTTCGCATTACAATCGTACATGTAAAATGGTTGACCTCATCATTCATTTCAAATTTTAAAAAAATTATACATTCAACAATACTAAAAACATAATACACCCTAATATAAGAGTAATGGTGAAAGATTTTGGTTGGTATTAAATTTTATTACAAACACAAACAATATTTCATATCAACTCACCATTCAGTTTTAATTTATCTAAAATTCATAAAATTCAATTATAATTCATTAACAACTTAATATTAATTCGTTTTTAAAATTCATACTAGTACTTTGTAAATTCATTGTTGCTATTGTTACAACTAACATTAGATGTTTTCTAACTTAGTATTTTCTTTGTTGGCTTTTGAACGATTACGTGCAATTGATTTTATTTTTTGTTTCATTGCAACGCGGCTTGCCGCATTTTTTAATTTCATTTTTATGAAATCAGAAACAATTTTAGCATCGATTACCTTTGGACCAACAGAAACAACTTCCTGAAACAGCCGTAAAATGTTGGTCTTATCATAAAACGAAATTTTTGGATTAGGCCGGCCATCCCCACTCCAACTGCATTTTGTCAAAAACATTTGACAAAACAATGCGTACAATAACTCGTGTAACCTCTGCTTGTAGAAGGTAACTAAAATTGCACTACACATTCGCGTTTTTACCTCGTCATAAAACTCCGCACATGACAACTTTTCATTGAAACGCTTCATATCATCTTCCGACGTAATTTTTTCCATTACAGATCCAGTATCCATGTTTGATGACGACGACGCCGGTACTACCAAATTATCAATAAGATGATCTAGTTGGCATTTCATTGTGACCACTGCACTCATCGTTTTGGATACGTTCTTCGTATTTTCATCCAACTTTAGCTGCATGTGGTTTAATGTGATCAGAATTCGATCCAACTTTTCTTCGACAGACGCTGATTGATTAGCGACTGGTTGTTCGCTACCCTGGTAAACATACTGAATAAAACATTCGATTGCATCGCAAATTGCTCTTTGCAACTAGGTTTCTAAGAATTGTTCTTTTATATCCATAACAGCTGTGCTTGGAGCGGGGAGTATCCAATACAGCGAAAGGAAAGAAAAAGGGAAAGAGAAAATTGAGAGCATGAGAATATGGTGAGAACGAGTGCCGAGTACGCTCGCCGCTCACGCCCGGTCACTCAAGAAGGCTGAAACTTAAATGACTTTCCCCGCATGACAGAGAGTAACTCATTTTGATGCTCCTCACTACCCCTGACTCACACTTTCGAGCGATCGCTCAACTTACTCGCACTCCGCAATCCCACTTCATGCCTGAACGCTTCCACCAGTAGTGTGTTTGCCGAATATTCTTCCTGAGCATAAGCTACCCTCACACTCCACCTCAATACTACCTTCCCTCTCCATTCCGGAACGCTCGTTCCGTTGAGGTGTTCGAAAAATTTCGCCTTGCGCTCGGCTCACACTCTCGCACTCTCACATAGTCCACCACTCTACGCTACTCCTGAATGCTCTCTCGTTCTATGTGTTGGAAATTCACACTTGTGGTAGAAGGTTTACCAGACAGATCACAGGTAGATAAACAGTTTTCAACTTGGCTTGGCTTGGTGCGCATGAAAGTGGATTCTAAAGCTTAAAATTTTATATTTTACATACAAATATCATTCTTTTATAGTGTTTTTGGTGAAATAAACTTTAGCGTGTGGCTTTTGAACGAGTTTAAGTGTATTCGCATGCGCAAAAGTGTTTGATCGTACTAGTGTAGTGAACCAAATAGTCGGTAGGTACCCAACCTAATGAAATTGTGTATAGTTTTTCACGTTCGTTTTTCATAACTTTTATACCTTTTCTAATAATTTCAGTACAAATTTCACTGCTAGTTAAACGCTATCAATATTTTGTTTTGAACGACCAGCTGCTGTAAACATTCTGAATAAAACGTTCGATTGCATCGTAAATTGCTCCTTGCAACTAGGTTTCTAAGAATTGTTCTTTTATATCCATAACAGCTGTGCTTGGAGCGGGGAGTATCCAATACAGCGAAAGGAAAGAGAAAGAGAGCATGAGAATATGGTGAGAACGAGTGCCGAGTACGCTCGCCGCTCACGCCCGGTCACTCAAGAAGGCTGAAACTCAAATGACTTTCAGCCTCGAGTTTCAGCTTCGACCATCACCATCGACGGATTACCGCTTCATAATAGTTCGGCAAGGCAACTATGGCCGATTCTTATGAAGGTTGAGGAACTGCCAGAAGCCCCGGTAATGTTAGTTGGGGCATATTGCGGATACACCAAGCCGGACAACATCGAGCAGTATTTGCGGCCACTCGTGACGGAAATAAATGAACTGCATGAGAGAGGTTTGATGTTCGGCGATAAAATGGTGCATACTAAACTACGCATGTTTGTCGCGGATTCACCTGCTCGCTGTTTTGTCAACGGTAAGTATTCAAATATGTGTTTAGCATGCGCACCTTATAATAATTTTGCAAGACAATATGGTAATATCGGCGATTATATTTCATTCTAGCTACCATTAGCTTCGTTGGAAAACATAGCTGCCTGAAATGTTCCTGCGTTGGAGTGCACGAAGCGAACAAGGTAATTTTTGTTGATGTGGATGCTGAGTTGCGTACAGATGAAGGGTTCAGGAACAGGGTAGATAGAGAGCACCATAAAAGTTGGCGATAACCGTTACAAGATATTAGCTGTTTTGATTTGATCAAAGATTCAATTGTAGCAGAACGTTTACATTTATTAGATATCGGGGTAACAAAAAAGATAGCAAGAGGTTTAGTAGAGCACAATTTTTTAGATTTTGGAAGATGGACAGCCCAACAACACGAAAACGTGTCTGATTTTCTAATTTCAACACAGCTTCCGGTAGAAATCAATAGAAGATTACGGCACGTTAAGTTTATTAGGTATTGGAAGGCAACAGAATTCCGCACGTTTCTCCATTACGTTAGCATAATTGTGTTTAAAGATTTTATGTGGGAAGAGGCTTTTAATCATTTCCTGCTCTATTTCTCTGCAATAACCATTTTCTCCAGTACAAAACACCATCATCTTTGGGCGCTTGCTAAAAAGATGTTGTATAAATTTGTAAAAGATTTTGCCAATTTTTATGGTCGTAGTAACTTAACCAGTAATGTCCACAACCTTATACACATTTATGATGACGTTGATAGGTTTGGTCCCTTAGATAAAATTTCAGCTTATGTTTTTGAAAACCATTTGCAATTTATTAAACGTTGCATTAGATCAGGCAATAGATGTTTAGAGCAGGTTATAACGAGAGGTAGAGAGTTTGAAAATATTAAGAGGGCTTATCATATAATAACACCAACCTATCCTAAGTTGTTGGCCAACGGCTCCGGCTTGCAAGTAAGAGATGATTTTTGTCTTACGGCCAATTTTAAAAACCAATGGTTCCTTAGTCATGAAAACTGTATTGTACAGTTTTTAGAAGCTAAGGAATCAGCTTCATCATCATCATCATCATCATCATCATCCTTTACAATAGTTGGTTTGCAATATAAATGCTGCGAAGAAATGTATAAAGTTTCGATAGAGGGGGACACTATCTCTCCTGTCGAATTATCGTCCACTGCTTTATATATTTATAAAGTAAGAAATAACACTCCTCGCCGCAGAGTGGAGCTGCCCCATCAAACGATTAAATGCAAATTAGTTGCTATACGTTTACCATCCCAATCGCTTGCCCGCCGCCCTGTTCAACCAACAATTCCTTCAACTACTACGGTATTTTTCCCCCTCCTTCATACTTTTTAGTTTTTGCAGCAAGACTTTGATATTTTTAAACATGTAAATTAATGTTTTTACTTCTTTTTTAGAGCAAGGATATACAATATCTTGTGTACCGCATAGGTAAGCTGAATAAAGTAATAAGTATTTTAAATATATCTAATTCTTTCAATGTCTTTTTTCAGGTGAAACGTGGATAACAACGTTAAGAAAAATAGATTTTAGTGTATGATATAGTTTGCTTGATTTAATAACTAACACGTAAATTAAGTAAGATTTAATTTACTAATCACATTAACCTCTCTTAGTTTATTGCAAACTTAGATCACATGATGATAACAGTTATTAGCTAAGAAAAAAAAATAACGGTAATGCACAGATTTGAGACAATAGCATGTTAATTGTGGGCTCTTCATGTTTTTCTAATCATTCCCACGTTACTTCATAGATTATGTATCCGTTCAATAGTCAAATCTGTGCATGGGAAAGAGGTGGGACATTTTTGTCATCATTTGATTTATCTTTTAGAATATTGATTTTAGAAATCTTTAAAACCTTTCACTGTTGTTCGTTTGAGTTCGCATTACAATCGTACATGTAAAATGGTTGACCTCATCATTCATTTCAAATTTTAAAAAAATTATACATTCAACAATACTAAAAACATATTACACCCTAATATAAGAGTAATGGTGAAAGATTTTGGTTGGTATTAAATTTTATTACAAACACAAACAATATTTCATATCAACTCACCATTCAGTTTTAATTTATCTAAAATTCATAAAATTCAATTATAATTCATTAACAACTTAATATTAATTCGTTTTTAAAATTCATACTAGTACTTTGTAAATTCATTGTTGCTATTGTTACAACTAACATTAGATGTTTTCTAACTTAGTATTTTCTTTGTTGGCTTTTGAACGATTACGTGCAATTGATTTTATTTTTTGTTTCATTGCAACGCGGCTTGCCGCATTTTTTTATTTCATTTTTATGAAATCAGAAACAATTTTAGCATCGATTACCTTTGGACCAACAGAAACAACTTCCTGAAACAGCCGTAAAATGTTGGTCTTATCATAAAACGGAATTTTTGGATTAGGCCGGCCATCCCCACTCCAACTGCATTTTGTCAAAAACATTTGACAAAACAATGCGTACAATAACTCGTGTAACCTCTGCTTGTAGAAGGTAACTAAAATTGCACTACACATTCGCGTTTTTACCTCGTCATAAAACTCCGCACATGACAACTTTTCATTGAAACGCTTCATATCATCTTCCGACGTAATTTTTTCCATTACAGATCCAGTATCCATGTTTGATGACGACGACGCCGGTACTACCAAGTTATCAATAAGATGATCTAGTTGGCATTTCATTGTGACCACTGCACTCATCGTTTTGGATACGTTCTTCGTATTTTCATCCAACTTTAGCTGCATGTGGTTTAATGTGATCAGAATTCGATCCAACTTTTCTTCGACAGACGCTGATTGATTAGCGACTGGTTGTTCGCTACCCTGGTAAACATACTGAATAAAACATTCGATTGCATCGCAAATTGCTCCTTGCAACTAGGTTTCTAAGAATTGTTCTTTTATATCCATAACAGCTGTGCTTGGAGCGGGGAGTATCCAATACAGCGAAAGGAAAGAAAAAGGGAAAGAGAAAATTGAGAGCATGAGAATATGGTGAGAACGAGTGCCGAGTACGCTCGCCGCTCACGCCCGGTCACTCAAGAAGGCTGAAACTCAAATGACTTTCAGCCTCGAGTTTCAGCTTGCATGTTGCGCGACATCCTGCCAAGCGCCCGCTTGACAGGATGTCGCGCAACATGCAAGCTGAAACTCGGGCTGAAAGTCATTCGAGTTTCAGCCTTCTTGAGTGACCGGGCGTGAGCGGCGAGCGTACTCGGCACTCGTTCTCATGCTCTCTTTTTCTTTCCTTTTGCTGTATTGGATGCTCCCCGCTCCAAGCACAGCTGTTATGGATATAAAAGAACAATTCTTAGAAACCTAGTTGCAAGGAGCAATTTACGATGCAATCGAACGTTTTATTCAGAATGTTTACAGCAGCTGGTCGATCAAAACAAAATATTGATTGCGTTTAACTAGCAGTGAAATTTGTACTGAAATTAGAAAAGGTATAAAAGTTATGAAAAACGAACGTGAAAAACTATACACAATTTCATTAGGTTGGGTACCTACCGACTATTTGGTTCACTGCACTAGTACGATCAAACACTTTCGCGCATGCGAATACACTTAAACTCGTTCAATAGCCACACGGTAAAGTTTATTTCACCAAAAACACTATAAAAGAATGATATTTGTATTTAAAATATAAAATTTTAAGCTTTAGAATCCACTTTCATGCGCACCAAGCCAAGCCAAGTTGAAAACTGTTTATCTACCTGTGATCTGTCTGGTAAACCTTCTACCACAAGTGTGAATTTCCAACACATAGAACGAGAGAGCATTCAGGAGTAGCGTAGAGTGGTGGACCATGTGAGAGTGCGAGAGTGTGAGCCGAGCGCAAGGCGAAATTTTTCTAACACCTCAACGGAACGAGCGTTCCGGAATGGAGAGGGAAGGTAGTATCGAGGTGGAGTGTGAGGGTAGCTTATGCTCAGGAAGAAAATTCGGCAAACACACTACTGGTGGAAGCGTTCAGGCATGAAGTGGGATGGCGGAGTGCGAGTAAGTTGCGCGATCGCTCGAAAGTGTGGGTCAGGGGTAGCGAGAGGCATCAAAATGAGTTACTCTCTGTCATGCGGGCGCCCGCCCGCCCGCCCGCTTGACAGGATGTCGCGCAACATGCAAGCTGAAACTCGGGCTGAAAGTCATTCGAGTTTCAGCCTTCTTGAGTGACCGGGCGTGAGCGGCGAGCGTACTCGGCACTCGTTCTCATGCTCTCTTTTTCTTTCCTTTTGCTGTATTGGATGCTCCCCGCTCCAAGCACAGCTGTTATGGATATAAAAGAGCAATTCTTAGAAACCTAGCTGCAAAGAGCAATTTACGATGCAATCGAACGTTTTATTCAGAATGTTTACAGCAGCTGGTCGATCAAAACAAAATATTGATTGCGTTTAACTAACAGTGAAATTTGTACTGAAATTATTAGAAAAGGTATAAAAGTTATGAAAAACGAACGTGAAAAACTATACACACTTTCATTAGGTTGGGTACCTACCGACTATTTGGTTCACTGCACTAGTACGATCAAACACTTTCGCGCATGCGAATACACTTAAACTCGTTCCACACGGTAAAGTTTATTTCACCAAAAACACTATAAAAGAATGATATTTGTATTTAAAATATAAAATTTTAAGCTTTATAATCCACTTTCATGCGCACCAAGCCAAGCCAAGTTGAAAACTGTTTATCTACCTGTGATCTGTCTGGTAAACCTTCTACCACAAGTGTGAATTTCCAACACTTAGAACGAGAGAGCATTCAGGAGTAGCGTAGAGTGGTGGACTATGTGAGAGTGCGAGAGTGTGAGCCGAGCGCAAGGCGAAATTTTTCTAACACCTCAACGGAACGAGCGTTCCGGAATGGAAAGGGAAGGTAGTATCAAGGTGGAGTGTGAGGGTAGCTTATGCTCAGGAAGAATATTCGGCAAACACACTACTGGTGGAAGCGTTCAGGCATGAAGTGGGATTGCGGAGTGCGAGTAAGTTGCGCGATCGCTCGAAAGTGTGGGTCAGGGGTAGCGAGAGGCATCAAAATGAGTTACTCTCTGTCATGCGGGCGCTTGACAGGATGTCGCGCAACATGCAAGCTGAAACTCGGGCTGAAAGTCATTCGAGTTTCAGCCTTCTTGAGTGACCGGGCGTGAGCGGCGAGCGTACTCGGCACTCGTTCTCATGCTCTCTTTTTCTTTCCTTTTGCTGTATTGGATGCTCCCCGCTCCAAGCACAGCTGTTATGGATATAAAAGAACAATTCTTAGAAACCTAGTTGCAAGGAGCAATTTACGATGCAATCGAACGTTTTATTCAGAATGTTTACAGCAGCTGGTCGATCAAAACAAAATGTTGATTGCGTTTAACTAACAGTGAAATTTGTACTGAAATTATTAGAAAAGGTATAAAAGTTATGAAAAACGAACGTGAAAAACTATACACACTTTCATTAGGTTGGGTACCTACCGACTATTTGGTTCACTGCACTAGTACGATCAAACACTTTCGCGCATGCGAATACACTTAAACTCGTTCAATAGCCACACGGTAAAGTTTATTTCACCAAAAACACTATAAAAGAATGATATTTGTATTTAAAATATAAAATTTTAAGCTTTAGAATCCACTTTCATGCGCACCAAGCCAAGCCAAGTTGAAAACTGTTTATCTACCTGTGATCTGTCTGGTAAACCTTCTACCACAAGTGTGAATTTCCAACACATAGAACGAGAGAGCATTCAGGAGTAGCGTAGAGTGGTGGACCATGTGAGAGTGCGAGAGTGTGAGCCGAGCGCAAGGCGAAATTTTTCGAACACCTTAACGGAACGAGCGTTCCGGAATGGAGAGGGAAGGTAGTATCGAGGTGGAGTGTGAGGGTAGCTTATGCTCAGGAAGAAAATTCGGCAAACACACTACTGGTGGAAGCGTTCAGGCATGAAGTGGGATTGCGGAGTGCGAGTAAGTTGCGCGATCGCTCGAAAGTGTGGGTCAGGGGTAGCGAGAGGCATCAAAATGAGTTACTCTCTGTCATGCGGGCGCTTGACAGGATGTCGCGCAACATGCAAGCTGAAACTCGGGCTGAAAGTCATTCGAGTTTCAGCCTTCTTGAGTGACCGGGCGTGAGCGGCGAGCGTACTCGGCACTCGTTCTCATGCTCTATTTTTCTTTCCTTTTGCTGTATTGGATGCTCCCCGCTCCAAGCACAGCTGTTATGGATATAAAAGAACAATTCTTAGAAACCTAGTTGCAAGGAGCAATTTACGATGCAATCGAACGTTTTATTCAGAATGTTTACAGCAGCTGGTCGATCAAAACAAAATATTGATTGCGTTTAACTAGCAGTGAAATTTGTACTGAAATTAGAAAAGGTATAAAAGTTATGAAAAACGAACGTGAAAAACTAAACACAATTTCATTAGGTTGGGTACCTACCGACTATTTGGTTCACTGCACTAGTACGATCAAACACTTTCGCGCATGCGAATACACTTAAACTCGTTCAATAGCCACACGGTAAAGTTTATTTCACCAAAAACACTATAAAAGAATGATATTTGTATTGTAAATATAAAATTTTAAGCTTTATAATCCACTTTCACGCGCACCAAGCCAAGCCAAGTTGAAATCTACCTGTGATCTGTCTGGTAAACATTCTACCACAAGTGTGAATTTCCAACACATAGAACGAGAGAGCATTCAGGAGTAGCGTAGAGTGGTGGACTATGTGAGAGTGCGAGAGTGTGAGCCGAGCGCAAGGCGAAATTTTTCGAACACCTCAACGGAACGAGCGTTCCGGAATGGAGAGGGAAGGTAGTATCGAGGTGGAGTGTGAGGGTAGCTTATGCTCAGGAAGAATATTCGGCAAACACACTACTGGTGGAAGCGTTCAGGCATGAAGTGGGATTGCGGAGTGCGGGTAAGTTGAGCGATCGCTCGAAAGTGTGGGTCAGGGGTAGCGAGAGGCATCAAAATGAGTTACTCTCTGTCATGCGGGTCACCGCCTGTCTTGATTGTTTTTTTCTCAAGTTCACTGTTTACTCGCAAGTATTCTTCTAGTTCTTCACTGTCGATTCTTCTTTGCATAATAATTTGGTTTCAGTGTTGTGACAGTTCGATAAAAACAACTTCCAGAGAGGTAAGATTGGCTATTTTACAGTATTTAGTTCTTTTTTATTGAATATTAAACTATTTCAGATTAAATCATCATGTCTAAGCGTTAGTTAACACATCGGTCGAACACCCGATGACCCAGTAATTCCTGCGACGTCAGCTTATGTTTCGTACGGGACCGCCAACAGTGTCGTCAGCTTATGCTTCGCACCGAACTTGCACCAACATCGTTTGCATCGAATGGCTTAGCAACCGAGAAGCTGAATCAGCACCCCCTCCGTTTCCTGTTCCAATCCAATTCCCCCAATCCACATACATGTATCAATAGTTCAAATAAATCACTCTTAATTTGACCAGCAGTAAAACCAGACGTCTTAAGTGTATACCCGCGTCCGAACCTTTATAAGTGTAAAGTACAATTTTTAACTGGCGCCCGAATAGGGACCTCTACGTCCAAAGTGAGGTGACAAGTTATCAAAGGAAGCCTACACAATAACGATTAGAGGTACTAGCTAATTGTTCTACGTATACCGAAAAACGAAAGTGAGACGAAAAACAATACAAAAACTCTGCACAAAGTTTTAAGTGTCGTGACAAGCTAGTGAAATCAATTTAAGACGTGGACGTACAAGTACCAAAAAGTGAGGTGAACCAAGTGAATATAAAACCTGCACAAGTGTACGAGAAGTTGCTGTATTCGAGACTCTCATCCCGAACGACACCAAAGACCCCTAGTAGAAAGACATCCCAAAAGGACCACCTGGAGTGTTACATCAGCCTTCTATCTCGAGACGTTACGAAGACATCGCTACGAGTACAACGCTACGTGGACATCTCTTCGTAGACATCACTTCGTTAGCATCGCTACGTGGACAACGATGATCTGCACTCGTTGCAAAGTCTTCATGGTTCTACTGTAAGTCATTTTGAGTCAATTGTTATTATTATTTATTTATTTATTTATAATTCCAGTATTACGGCATGACGCCGTATTGTCAACACCGCATGTGTTGACGATTACATATTCACAAATATTAACAAGGCATTTCCTCCCTGTTATTCTGCCTTATCCCGGGCATGCTCGGTTGTCGGTGTGTGGAGATTGCAGTGTGGTTGTTCATGACTATTGTGGTGGTTGTATTGATGGTTTGGTCCGGGTCTATTGCTTTCTGTTGCTGTGTTGGTGGTAGTGTGGTGTGTGGAACGGAACATCCTTCCGTGTAGCTGATCTAGACTGTTACAAAACAAAAAGAAAACAGTAATCGGGACATTACAAACATTTGCCTGCGTACAGTGTTCCTCAAACTGCCCAGCAGTGATAGCCCAAGCTCGATCAAGCCAGCACCGAACTCAGAAGCTATCGGCGAGTTCCATCCCGTAACAGCAGGGTCTCTGCTAATTACGGGGTTGAACCCGCCGACCACCTCCGAACCCAACGCCAGCAAGGCCGAGCTCGCCCCATCAAGGCTAGACAGAGATGAAGAACACTGTTACAGAAAATTCTGCCTCCCTTCTTACGACAGTGCCGACTTTGACCCCGGATGCTGTTGCTTTGTCAACAGACCACCCGTGGCACTACAAAAAAAAAACACTTAACACTTACGACAAAGACAACACAACGAATAACAAAAAAGGAATCGCGGATATGGTTCGGTAGGATAATGGGGATGCGGAATCAAAGGATAAGGCCGTTGTCTCTGGCGAATTGGTAGATGAGCCTCATGTATGCGAGGTCTCTGGTCGCCAGCACTTCTCTAATTTCTATGCCCGGTCGTCTGCCGATGCTCTCGACTGCGCCCAACAAGGAGGGTCTTGCGGTTTCAAACTCCACGCAGGACCACAGAAGGTGATCCACATCGTGAAATCCGTCACCGCAGCCACACACCTTCGTCTGAGCCAGAGTTATACGCTGTAGATGAGCATTCAACGCGAAATGATTCGATATAAGTCGAGACACTTGCGGAGAGATCGAGAAAAGGAATCGCCCGAGATCATCCGGCTCCCACATGCTCTGCCAGCGAGACAGGAAAAGCTGCTGTGGTAGACGAAGAAACTCTCGGGCCGAGATCGGACGGTCGTAAAATGCGCCTTGTTGGACGCCTGTTTTGGCCAGTGAGTCTGCCTTCTCGTTGCCGGGAATTCCACAATGAGCAGGTACCCAAATTAGCGAAATCCTGAACGCCTTGTCGAACATGGAGCCAAGCAATTCTATGATTTTAATGACAAGGAAATCCTGGCTCTTAACAGCCTTCGGGGATCTTAGTGCTTCAATAGCGCTAAGGCTATCTGTAAAGATGAAGTACTGATCCGAAGGTCTCGCTGCTATAATCAATAGTGCGTACAAGATTGCGGCTAGTTCTGCGGTGTAGACACTACACGGCTCCCGCAATTTGAAAAATGCTTCGGCGGACTCACTAAAAACGCCGAAGCCGGTGCCTTCCTTAGAAGATGATCCATCAGTATAATACTGGCTACTTTGGTCTAAATGGCCATACTTATCCCTGAAAATGCCCGGAACTACCATCGGGCGAAGATCATTCGGTATGGTCTTAATTTCCTCGTGCAACGAGGAATCCGTTGTTAAAAGGGAACTGTAGGTCTCAGGAAGGGCAGCACGGTTTAATGCCTGTGGGGCGCTAGGATGCACTTGTAGGGCAACAAAATCTTCATAGATTTTCAAGATCTTGCTCTTAGAACCTGTCTCTAGAAGCGCTTTAAAATTTTCTTCGATCAAGGGATTTGATACTGAAGAACGGACTAGAAGGCGAAGCGACAGCATTTCAAAACGAAGTTTCAGCGGCATCACTCCGGTCATCACTTCTAGGGACATGTTATGTGTGGATTTCATGCTCCCTAGTGCGAGTCTAAGACAACGATATTGTAGCCTCTCTAGTTTGAGGATATGCGTGTTGGATGCCCAATGGAAACATATGCTGCCATATTCCAACACGGATAGTACCGTTGTCTTATACAGTCGCAGGACGTCTGATGGATGTGCGCCCCACCAGAATCCTGTGACTGTCCTTAGAAAGTTGATTCTTTTACTGCATTTTTGCACCAGATGGGTGATGTGTGTACTCCAGTTTAGTCTTGAGTTGAACCAAACACCAAGGTATCGAAAATTGTCGGTAGTTGATATCTTTTCACCGTACAAAAAGACATCAATTTTCGGGTCAAATAGTCTTTTCTCCCTGTTTTTTGTCGTGTCGCTGAAGGGAGAAAAGACTACCATCTCAGTTTTCGTTGCAGAGAACTTGATACCAAGGTTTTCAGACCACTCGGCAAGGTTGTCCAAAGTGGTTTGTAAAGCCAGTTGGATTTCGGCGGCGTCCCTGCTTGCAAAAGATATGACGCTGTCGTCAGCCAATTGTCTAATGCTGCAGTTTGGTGCTAGACAAGAATCTATTTCGCTAACATAAAAGTTGTATAACAGGGGGCTCAAGCAGGACCCTTGTGCTAGTCCATGGAAACTGGTCCGCTTTAGCTGAACATGACCATTGTTGAAATTCATAGCTTTCTCCGACAAAAGGTTGAACAGAAAGTTATTCAACTTTGGACCCAGCCCCACATTTTCTAATTTTTGACTCAGCTTGTATGGTGATACTGAGTCAAATGCCCCCTGTATATCCAGGAAAATAGATCCCATGTTCTGCTTGCGTGCACGAGCAAGCTCTATTTCTGTTACCAGAAGGGCTAAGCAGTCATTAGTACCCCTGGCTTTACGAAAACCAAACTGGGTATTTGAGAGAAGGTTGTTCGATTCCAACCATTCTTCTAACCGGAAAAGAATCATCCTTTCAAGGAGTTTCCTCAGACACGACAGTAACGATATTGGCCGATACGAATCGTGTCTTGATGGCGGTTTGCCAGGCTTCAAGATAGTGACAACTTTCACTTCTCTCCACTCTTGCGGGACGCTGTTGACCTCCACCATATTGTTGAAGATGCGTAACAGACGCTTCCTCCCTATGTCAGGCAGATTTTGAAGCAATTTGCTACCAATCTGATCCAGACCTGGGGAGGAATTTTTGCTTGATAGGAGAGCAAGTGATAACTCTACCATTGTGAACGGTGAGTCCATCCTAGGGTCACTACTAGGCGCATGTTGTGTAAAGCTTTGCGTAGGAACGAAATCGGGACAAAGCTTGTGGGCAAATTCGTTGAGCCACTCGCCAGAAAAGCTTTCGCTCTCATTGATGTTGTTGCTGTTTCGCATCCTTCTAGCCATTCTCCAAAGCGAATTAAGTGAAGTGGAGGGATCTAAATTATTGACGTATCTACGCCAATAACCCTTTTTCTTCGCCTTCAACAGGTTTTTGCACGTTCTCTCCAGTCCTTTATATTTTTCATATAAGGACCTCGAGCCCGTGTCCCGGAAGGCTTTAAATGCCTCACGCTTCTTGGTGAAAGCCGCTTGGCAATCCTTGTCCCACCAAGGAGTGGGAGGTTTTTTAAATGTCCTTGCTTGGTGGGAGCGCCTTGTTTGGGCCTCAAGGGCGCACTTGTTTATCAGTGAAACAAGTTTTTCGTACTCCTTGACAGGAGACAAATCTTCCAAGTCAAGAGAAAGCGAAGCGGCTATTAATTCGCCGTATCTCGTCCAGTCGATGTTCCTCGTTAAGTCACATTTAACGGGGGTTCCTTCTACTGGACATCCTTCCTTGATGTAGGAAATTTCTATCGGCAAGTGGTCACTGCCGATAGGGTCCTGGATCACCTTCCAACTAAAATCCAGGGCCATTGCTGATGGACATAGAGACAGGTCCAGTGCACTCGCCCTACTTAGAGGTGTCTGCATCCTAGTTGCCTCTCCTGAGTTGAGAATCGAAAACCCAAATCTGTCGCAGAAATCTCGGATGATAGGAGTGCGAATGTCATCCTTTTCGCACCCCCAGTCGATTCCATGGGAGTTAAAGTCTCCCAGGATCAAAAGCGGTCCAGGCAAGACCACTGCTAAATTTCCAAGATCCTCTTTGAACTTTTCAATTTTTTCTTTTTCATTATTGGCTATCGGGGGGATATAGATGGATGCAATTGTCACGTGAAGAACGCCCAGTTTTGCCTTAACTGCGACAGTTTCTATCATTTCTTGTCTAAGGGTAGGTATTCTGGTGAAAGTGTGACTCTTTCGAACACCAATCAGTACCCCCCCCACCCCTAGTAACGTGATCTTCACGGATTATGTTATATCCCGGGAAGGTTAATTTAATTTCATCCGATAGCCAAGTTTCACAGAGGGCAAACACATCGCAGTTGTGTTCGCCCACTAATGCTTTAAAGGAGTTTAGCTTGCCAAGTAAACTCCTATAGTTCCACTGTATGATAGTAGCCGTAGGAGCCATTAATCATCCAAACGGACCATCATACTTAAGCATGGCCATTGAGCCAGCCACTGTTTGATCATCCCCTTCAGGAAAGGAAGGGCCCAAGTTGCGATCATATGCAGATGCTGCGGGAGGTTAAGGGTCAAGAGGAGGGATTCTAGGATCTCGGAAAGGGACGGTGTAGGGATCCTCGGGAAGCCCTTGGGCTCAGTTGGAAAAGCTAGGTTTTCCAAAGGAACTTCGGCCCGAGGTGATCGCTTCTTCTTGGGATGCTTCTTGGCAATTTGGGGGGCTGGAGTTTTGGGATCAGCGTCACGTTTTGGGACGGGAGGAGAAACTTTAGCGAGGCGCTGTGGTGCCAATGGTTTATTTTTCGTCTTTAAGACCTTCCGTTGTACCTTTTTATAAGGTACTCTCAGTGCTTTTACCGATCTCGGTGGCACCTGTTCCAGTGCAGTCGGATTGGTCTCGCCATTTGCAGCCGTGTTATCCAGCACTGCAAAGGCGTTCGATGCGTTTGCTCCCTTTAGAGCATCGCTGTATGAGCCGCGTGCCCGCTCGGCTACAGTTTTGGTCTGCTCCCTTTGCAGTTTCCGGTACACAGGGCACAATGCAACCTCATGCCACTCCTCCCGACAATGCGAACATTTTTGGGATGGGGCTTTGCACTCCTCGGTAGCGTGAGCCCCTCTGCATTTTCCGCAGCAAATCTTGCGAGTGCAGAACGGATCGGCATGTCCAATCCGGCTGCACTTCGAACAGGTGGCCACCCTTGGCACGTATGGCCGGTTGATGGGTATCCGGAGGCCTTCTAGGATGAGGGCCTGCGGAAGTACCGTTCCCTCAAACGTGATCCGGAGAGAGGAGGTCGGAATATATTTTTTTCGTCCTTTGTTGATGGGTCTAGCTTGAAAAGCTTTTTCACCTCAAGAACTTTTACCTTTGGGGTATCTGGTGCTAGAAAAGCTCCCACCCCAAAGTTCAAAATTTCCTCCTCCGGGTAATCAAAATCCTCAATCACGCCGGTCACTTCAACCAGACTACCAGGGATGTAAACCCGGTAGTGCTCCGTATAATCTGGATCAGCCGCAATTACATTGGCTTGAGCCCGGTCCTTTGCGGTGACCCTGATCTTATTCGGGCGCATCCGAAACACATCGGCAACGCCCGGGTACTTTTTAAATAACGATGCCGCGATCGTCCTCACGTCGAGCTGTTTAGTGCGTGGCATAAAATACACTAGCGGCTTACCCTCCCACGACACCGGGTAAGCACGAGCTCGATGCTCAGATGGCTGATCATCATTTTTCGCCAGCGGGGTACAAAAACTATTTGCCAGTGGGGCACTACACAATGCCTTCGAGGTGGAAGGTCTCTCTTCTAGTGCCACTTTTCTATTGGCAGGAGCGGCCTTAGGGCGACCAGGCTTACGCTTCACATTCGGCTCTATCTCCCTCTCCGAATCCGATAAGTCGGTCCCCATGTTAGGACCGGAGACAACGGGGGAAGTAGGGGAAGACAAACTTACCGATAAACACGATAAGCAAAAACGCGCACACGAGCACACACACTCACACACACACAAGACAGTTCACGCTCGATCGACGATGCAGCGTCGATACGCTTGCTTATCGCAACGATCGGCAGATACACACACTCACAACACTAAGAACACACGTTGATCGGGGCTAGGCGCCACACGATCGATAAACACAAACTCCGAGCGAAAGCCGGAGAAAGGCGGAGACCCGTAGTGCGATACGGGTAATCACGTTGATTACGCAATCGCACACGAGGACAATGACCACTATCTGCCGTACGCAAATGTTCCGTTTGACGCTCCACAGCGAAACACGTCTAATCGCCACGGAAGCTGGAGGCAGAATGTCCAATTGTTATTATTAGTTGCCGTTTTTTTTTCCTTCGTCAAATTTTAAATTGTGAATAAGTGAATAATTAGAACTATTAGTGAACAATTAGGAAAAGTTAGAGAAGTGAGAATCTTGTCTGTTTTCATCATTTAAATTTTCAAATCACTAAATCGTTTAAGGCGACGAATTTATCAAAATTTTCCGTAAAATCAAACGTTTTGAAATACAATCTAGAAACCGAAAAATGAATCCATCAGATCAGTCTCATATTTTGCCACCAGCAAAAACTATGACTCATCACGAATACGTTGAATTAGGTAAAGTGCCAGATTTTGTGAAAGATCTTCCAGAATTTCACGGTCACGGAGCAAGCCTTCCTAGATGGTTTTTAGAAGTCGAAAATGTATTGAAAATCTTTGAACGTTTGCCTAGAGATTCAATTGAATATCACATTATCGAGTCAACCATCAGAAGAAAAATTAAAGGTGAAGCTGCTGACGTTTTAGATTCCAATTGTATCGCCCCCGATTGGCATACCATAAAAAGGACTCTTCTCCTTTATTATAAGGATAAAAGAGACCTGAAAACATTGGATCATGAATTAACCATGATACGAAAAAAATCGTCAGAGTCACTTAGTTGCTATTTTAGTAGAGTAAATGATCTACTAACAGCGATCGTGACGCATATTCAGTCAGATCCAAAGTATGCCGAAAATCATACAGTACACATCAGTTATTTTAGAGAAAAGGCGTTGGACAGTTTTATACGAGGACTTGAAAAACCATTAAGTTTCCTTTTAAAAAATTATAACCCAAAAACGCTGAGTAGTGCATTTCAATATTGCCTTGACTTCTACAATATGGACATGAGATCTGCTCCATTTAACGATAAACCCAACAACAATATTCCTAAACCTAGGGATTTACCCACAGTGCCAATAACACATAGGCAACAACCCATACACCAACAAAATTTCTACCAACCTAGACATTATGTTCAACCTAGACCAATTTTCACACCGAACAGAAATCAATTTGTTACAAGGCATGGACATTATCAAAGAAATAATTATCCAACCCCACCACATCCACAGAAATTTCATCTCCCTCAAAATTACAACAGAGTGAATAATAATCTCCCAGTTCCTATGGAGGTTGATCCATCATTGCAGTCAAATGTTAGATCAAATTATAATGCTAAACGCCCCCGTTACGGACATGCAAATGCTATGGATAAAGCAACTGCAAACAATACGAATATGTTTAACACCCCTCTAGAGTATGTAGAAGGTTCACAACCATTAAACGAATCTTATCTAGATAGAAATGAGCAAACCTCTCAAAATCACGAGAGCCATTTTTTAGAGTGGAACGCGAATTGGTGAGTTCATTCCTCCCTTTCGTCAATTTGCCAACCACACAGGGAGAGTACCCATTTTTGATCGATACAGGCGCTAATATCAATGTCGTATCATCAAAATTAGCAGCCAGTTATGGAGGTAACCGACCTTACAAAATATGTGCAAAAAATATAAGTTCAGTATGTGGGAAATTCAATACCACTCTTGCAATAGATATCAAATTTTTTGCTCCAAAATGCATGACCCCATTTCAATTTCTGGTACACGATTTTCATCCGTTCTTTGCTGGAATAATAGGCACCAACATTCTTGAAAGCATTTGTGCTGATATATCATTTAAAAACTGTGCAATGACAATTAATACTGACGATAGCATACCGTTTACGATACCCCTCAGACGATAAGAAAATGGAAAAGCAAGTGACCATATGACCGATTTTCGTACTGACCATTTAAGCAACGATGTGAAAAAAAGGTTGTGCAAAATTCTCCGCATGAACAAATCAGTTTTTTATGAACCTGATACGAAGCTAACCTGTGCAACAAATGTTAAATGTTTTATAAATACCACTGACGAAATTCCACTGCACCAACGAGTTTACCCTTACCCCGCTGCTTATGTTGAAGAAGTAAACCTTCAAATAAAAAAATTGTTGGAAGATGGTATAATTAGACCATCGAGATCAGCTTGGACATCTCCTGTATGGATATTTCCAAAGAAAAATGATGCATCAGGTCAAAAGAAGTTTAGAATGGTTGTAGACTATAGGAAAGTAAATGAAAAAACAATCAGCGACCGATACCCAATGCCTGAAATTTCATACGTATTAGAGCAATTAAAGGACCACAAATATTTTTCAACCTTGGACCTTGCATCAGGATTTCATCAGATAAAGATGCATGAGCAAGATATCGAGAAAACCGCTTTTGCCGTAAATAACGGAAAATATGAATTCACCAGAATGCCATTTGGCCTAAAAAATGCTCCAGCTATCTTTCAGCGAGCTATAGATGATGTTCTGCGTGAATATATAGGAAAAAAATGTTACATCTTTATGGACGATGTAATTGTATTAGGAAAAACTCTAGATGAGCATTTCGAAAACTTAGGAATAATTTTAAATACATTGAATTCTGCAAATCTTAAAGTGCAGCTTAATAAATCGGAATTTGTTCACCAAGAAGTAGAATTCCTTGGTCACATTATTTTCCATGAAGGAGTAAAACCTAATCCGAAAAAAATTGAAACGATTAAAAAGTTTCCCAAGCCAAGCACAGTAAAAGAATTAAGATCATTCTTAGGTTTAATGAATTATTACAGAAAGTTCGTAAAAGACTTTGCAAAAATTGCAAAACCGCTTACTAACATATTTAGAGGAGAAAATAATCCCGCATCAAATAGAAAAATTACACTAACGTCCGAACAAACGGAATGTTTTGAAAATTTAAAATCGGTCCTTTCTTCTTCGGATATTTTAATTTATCCTGAGTATAATAAACCATTTGTGCTTAATGAATGTAAATACGATAGGAAACCAATTAACAAAGCAATTCAAGAAACGCCCATACCAACAAGACCTTTTGAAATTATGCATATTGATATTTTATTTTTGGAAAAGAATTATTTCCTGACATGTGTCGATAAATTTTCCAAATTTGCACAAATCAGGAAAATCAACTCAAGAGCTACCGTGGATGTTCTTCCACCACTAAAGGAAATCATACTCAAACACAAGCCTCCAGATATTATTGTTATGGATGGAGAAAAGTCATTCAATTCTGGCAATATTTTAGAATTTTTCAATGCCTACAACATTACACCTTATGTAACCCCTACTGGTCGCAGTGAAGTAAATGGAATCGTAGAAAGGTTTCATTCAACATTTTTAGAAATCTATCGAATAACTAAATCGGAAAATCCTTCTAAGGCACTAATTGATCTTGTAGACCTTACAGTTAACCATTATAATAATTCAATACATTCTGTTACAAAATTTACCCCTTTTGAAATAATTACACCTTCAGAAAAAACTTCTGCCATTCTGCTTAAAGTATTTGAAAATTTAAATCGAAAACAGAAACAAGACTTAAATTTCTTTAACAAAAATAAGATAGAAAGAACAATATCGAACTCAGCCCAAGCTTTTATGAAGACGAAACGAAGAACAAAACAAGTAAAACCATACAAAAAAACGGTAATACAAAAAGTGAATAGAACTACAGTCTTAACAAAAAACGGAAGAAAACTTCATCAAAACGATCTTAAAGTAATTAATTCCTGATATTGTATTTTATTACAGATTTTTTGCAACTATTACAGCACAGAACATGACAATATCAAGTTTATATAAAATTCCACTAATTGCCTTTGACAGAGGTGTTGCTAAAATAGCTATTGCTAAAACATACTACATTCATCATTTTCAAATATCAGATATCCAACGTGAAGTGCAATCACTATTTACCGAGTTTGAGAAAATAGAAGAAAACCAGTTTACTCATGTTGTAAAAGAGGAATTCAATCATGTAACAAAAATGCTTCAAACTATTAGACCAATTCGTCAAAAACGATGGGATGCTATTGGAACGGCTTGGAAATTCATTGCCGGGAATCCAGACGCTAACGATCTTAGTATGATTAATTCAACTTTAAATTGACTTATAGCAAACAATAATGCTCAAGTCAAAATAAATAAAGATATGACACTTCAATTGAATGATAGTCTTGAGAAAATAAAGCAGGCCATTAAAATTTTTAACAGTTCTTCAATGGAATTTTACTCTTTAAACATTTTCTTAAATTTGAAATACCTAGCAGATAGAATTGGAATTATTATTGAAAGTATCACACTAGCTAAATTGGGAATAACGAATATTCAACTCCTTAATCAAGAAGAAATAGACATTGTAGTAGGAGATATGAAACGAAATAATCTTTCAGCTAACACAACTATTGAATTATTTTTTGTATACAACCACAAAAGCTGCTGTAAGCAATTCAGAACTCATATTAATGATTATTGTCCCAAAACTCAAAACAAAATTGTATAGGAAAATTCAAATCTTCCCTGTAACCAATAGAAATAAGACAATTCATGTTCCAAATCCCTTTTTCCTATCCTACCAAAACGCTATCTATTCAGTTCCGTCGATGGAGAAAGAAATATACCAATCAGAGGAATTGAAAGAAGAAGAAGAGACGTCGTGTGTTGCAGCAATCTTAAACGGAAATCTTGCAGAATGTGACGTTGTGGAAAACCCAACGAAAGAAGAAGTAATACGTTTGGACATGAACCACATATTGATAAACACCAACATCAACTTTACTTTAAATACAAACTGCGGAGTAAAAGAGAGGACATTAAACGGGCCATTTCTCATAACCCACTCATCCTGTACCATCTCTATGAACGGAAAAATAATATCAAATAATCCCATAGATCTACCAGGATCGATCATACATCTTCCTCTATACGATGCACAGATCAACCTGAAAAGAAACCTAATCAACTTGAGCCTGAATCACCTACACGACCTACATATAGGTTTACGCAAAGAAATGGATCAGATAAAATTACAAAACAATAGTTTATCATGGTCATGGCAATGGTCGTTAACCAGCTCGATCTTCACACCAATTGCAGTAGCTTGTATCATAACTGTTTACGTTTGCTTGAAACGTAAGAAGACCAACGTTAAAGTCGAAGTAGCCGCACAACCAAACCTGCCTACACAGCTGAATAACACAGCTACGCCATATGACATAATCCACCAACAGGCGTTCCACCAACCACCAACATACATGCATATTTTTCGTACGGAACCTCAAAATTAGGGAAGGTCAAGTTAACACATCGGTCGAACACCCGATGACCCAGTAATTCCTGCGACGTCAGCTTATGTTTCGTACGGGACCGCCAACAGTGTCGTCAGCTTATGCTTCGCACCGAACTTGCACCAACATCGTTTGCATCGAATGGCTTAGCAACCGAGAAGCTGAATCAGCACCCCCTCCGTTTCCTGTTCCAATCCAATTCCCCCAATCCACATACATGTATCAATAGTTCAAATAAATCACTCTTAATTTGACCAGCAGTAAAACCAGACGTCTTAAGTGTATATCCGCGTCCGAACCTTTATAAGTGTAAAGTACAATTTTTAACTCGTTCAAAGCAAACAGGGAATTTCTACAAAAAGCGAAATCGATTGCTGGAGGAAGCCGGAAGAAGTGTTGATGAATTAAACATCACGCTAGAAACTGTTTCGACTTCTGTTTGGCCGGATTTGGGAGTGGGTAAGTAAAAAATACTTAGAAATGCTTCTTGTACATAGTTAACAGATAAACTTAATGTAAGCTTTAAATTTTCATTATCATTTGCAAACTATCGTAATTTTCAGAAGTCTCACAACAGGATCTTGAGTCGCTTTTTACAAGATATAGTTCTGTACATCAAAGTCCAGCAACTCCTTCAGATACTACTGACCAGAACAATGAAGGAATCGAGGAGATGGATGATCCGGCTGAAGAAATTGTTGATGCCAAGGACCCGTACTCATTTATGCAAAATTTGAGTTTGAAAGATGCGCTTGTGCATCTAGTGATACAGGGTCGTGCTTCCCGTTTCCTAATTGAAGGTTTTCTTGCCATCTTAAGGAAATATTTCAAAGCCAAAGTTCCTAAAACAAAACGAACGCTTCTTAAAACACCAACGCAGATTGGATCTGCTATTAAACCGATACAAGGTGGCCAATTATGGTATCATGGCATCGAAAATGTTCTTGAAAAATACTTTGAGTAAGTTGTTTTAAATTTGTTAATTATTCTAACAATTTATCTTGAATTTAATAGCCAGAAAAAGATTCATATAATTAAGACTATACAAAAACGGAGTAAGATAATTTGGAATTTGAAAACTTAGAATATATTTCTGTTCTCAGAAACGTTGTTCCAGAAGTAGACGCATTTACGGTGGATATCTCTATTGATGGACTTCCACTCTTTAAAAGTTCCCGGAAGCAGCTTTGGCCAATTCAAATAAGAATTGTTGAACTTTTAAAGCACCCAGCAATGATTGTTGGAACGTTTGGAGGATCGAAAAAACCGGGTAGCTTGGAGGAATTTTTAAGACCTCTTCTTCTTCTTCTTCGGTGGCACTACAACCTCGAAAGGTCTCGGCCTGCCATTTCTGGCTTTCTGCGACTTGATTTTACCCGTAGCAAGGTAGTCAGCCCTGCGTACAGGGAGGCGGTCTGAATGGGATTTGAACCCCGGTCCTGCCGTGTGAAGACCGGCGCCGTTGTCGCCTCGGCCACCGGACCGCCCCATTTAAGACCTCTAGTTGAGGAAATAAATGATAAATCATAACTACGATAAATGATAAATCACTATAATTTGCAAGAAGCTGTGAAAATAAATTTCTAACGTGCACAACATTTACTAACATAGCTGTGCATGTTAACTGATTCCATTAAAATTTGATTTTTCAGTTGAAAATTCCTTGCAAATTAAATTCAGACTATTGAATCAACAACGATGACGTTTAGGTTTCTATCAACCCTGTCATACGTTGATCAACCTTGGTTAATTGTTTCATTGAGTTTGACAGCAGCGGACAGCACCGGAACTTCTGGCAGAATAAATTGGTGTAAAAAGATGTTTTTACAGGGCCAGCCCCCCTGCCCCAAGTAACATTGCGACTACGGAAAGCTCAAATAATTATGCGATACCCGGATTATACGATATCAGACCCCCGCACCGTCCAAAAAACAATATTCTTATGGGCTCATGGAACGTACGCACTCTCTACAGAGCCGGAGCCTTGAAGCAACTTGATGACGCCCTAGCCATACTGAACATGGACCTCGTAGCTCTACAAGAGATCCGTTGGTTAGGGAATGGTGTGCATAACAGGCGTGGCAGTAGCCGCTACGATATATACTTCAGCTGCCACGACCGCCACCATATGCTCGGAACGGGTTTCGCCGTCGGTCCGCGGCTGAAATCCGAAATCATCGGCTTCAAGGCTATCAATGATAGGCTATGCACCCTGCGCATGCGACGCAGATTCTTCAACATCAGCCTCATCAACGTTCACGCCCCTACCGAAGACAAGGATGAAGAGGAGAAGGACCTGTTCTATGGCCGCCTCACAAAAATCATTGACCAGTGTCCCAGGCACGATGTTAAAATCATCCTGGGGGACTTCAATGCAAAAGTCGGTAGGGAGCCAATGTACCGCCAATACATTGGAAGTCACAGTCTACATGAGCACAGTAACGACAATGGTAGTAGATTGGTCCAGTTTGCAGCTGCAAACAATCTGGTTGTGGGAAGTACCAAGTTTGCGCGCCGAGACATTCACAAAGCTACGTGGATGTCTCCGGATGGAGCCACTTCCAATCAGATAGACCACGTGTTGATTAGCCGCCGAAGACAGTCGAGCTTGTTGAACGTCAGAACGTATCGAGGGGCCAACATCGATTCCGATCACTATTTGGTTGGCTTAGTGATTCGTTGCAGAATCGCCCGTCCCCGCGTCAATGGGGGCGAAGTTAACACGCAGGCTCGGCTCAACACGGACTCCCTAAAGGACAGTCACGTCCAACAGGCATTCAAATCCGCTTTAGGTGAGGCTCTACTACCAGAAAATGAATATGAAACTACGAGCGATCGGTGGAACGCTCTAAAAACAAAAATAATAAGCTGTGCCAATTCCACACTCCCACCACGTCGGGGCAACACCAGATCTGGCTGGTTCGACGAAGAATGTACACATGTGACAGAACGTAAAAACTGCGCATACCGAGTAATGCAGCAGCGGCATAGAACGCGGGCATGCGCAGAGGAATACTCACGGCTCAGGAGAGAAGAGAAAAGAGTTCACCGCACCAAAAAACAACTTTGGGAAGAGCAGCGGGTGCGGGAACTTCAAGAAATCAGAGTGCGTTACGGACCAGGAAGAAAGTTTTACCAGGAGATAGCAGGTCGCCGAAATAACTTTAGACCTAAGGTGACCTGCTGTCGGAATAAGGATGGGGATCTGGTCAGCTACCAGCCAGAGGTCCTCTCGCGATGGGCTCAGTACTTTGATGAATTGCTAAATGATCAGTTCAACGAACAGCTAGAGGCTCCACTAGCAGATGATATCATGCTACTGCCACCTAGCATAGATGAAACACGAATGGCCATCCGTCGGCTCAAGAACAACAAGGCACCAGGCACCGACGGAATAGTAGCCGAACTGATCAAAAACGGTGGTGCAGCACTCGAACAGGAAATTCATCAAATTATTACTGAGGTATGGGATAGCGAATCGATGCCTTGTGATTGGAATCTTGGCATCATCTATCCTATATACAAGAAGGGCGATAGGCTAGAGTGCAGCAACTACAGGGGTATTACGGTGTTGAATACCGCCTACAAGATCTTCTCCCTAATCTTACAAGATCGACTTGTCCCATTCGTTGAAGAGATAGTCGGAAACTATCAAAGAGGATTCCGAAACGGAAAATCAACCACTGACCAGATCTTCACGATGCGGCAAATCTTGGAGAAGATGGCGGAGCAACAGCTCCACTCCTACCATCTCTTCATTGATTTCAAAGCCGCCTATGACAGCATAGCCAGGGTAAAACTGTACGACGCAATGAGCTCTTTTGGAATCCCGGCCAAGCTTACCAGGCTTGTACGAATGACAATGGCCAACATCACATGCCAGGTGAAGGTGGATGGAAAACTCTCAGGGCCCTTTGCTACCACCAAGGGCCTGCGCCAGGGAGATGGGCTCGCCTGTCTCCTCTTCAATCTGGCGCTAGAGAGAGCCATCCGTGACTCAGAGGTGGAAACTTCGGGGACCATCTTCTATAAGTCAATCCAGATCCTGGCATACGCTGATGACATAGACATCATTGGTTTGAGGCTCTCCTATGTAGCAGAAGCTTATCAAAGGATCGAGCATGCGGCACAGAACCTCGGGTTGGAGATGAACGAGGCGAAAACCAAAATGATGGTGGCACCACCAGCGGCCCTGCTAACAAACACTGATTTACGCAGGGGTGATGTACAGATAGGTGACCGCACCTTCGAAGTCGTCCAAAACTTCACCTATCTGGGGTCAAAAGTCAGCACCGACAACAACATTGATGTTGAGTTACGCGCACGGGTGCTGGCTGCCAACCGGTCATACTACAGCCTGAGGAAACTTCTCCACTCTAAATACCTGTCGCGACGGACGAAGCTGGGACTGTACAGAACGTTTATAGACCCAGTACTCACATACGCCTCTGAGACATGGACTCTGTCCAAAACTGACGAAGCCCTCTTAGCCGCGTTCGAGAGGAAGATGCTCAGAAGGATTTTTGGCCCCGTATGTGTGGAAGGACAATGGAGGAGCCGCTACAACGACGAGCTCTACGAGCTGTATGATGATCTCACTATCGTACAGCGCATTAGACTCGCCAGGCTCCGGTGGGCTGGTCACGTCATGAGAATGACACCGGACGACCCAGCCCGTAAAGTCCTTTTAGGCCGTCCACAAGGACAGAGGAGGCGTGGTAGGCCCAAATTGAGATGGAGTGATGGCGTTGATGCGTCCGCCAGAACGGCCGGGATAACGGATTGGCAGACGACGGCGCTGAACCGTGAGCGGTATCGAGGATTGTTGCAGCAGGCCAAGACCGCAAAGCGGTTGTAGCGCCTGATAAGTAAGTAAGTAAAAAGATGTTTTTTGGTTGCAAAAATACCGTTAATAGTAAGTATTTCAATAATATTCTGCTTCTCGTATCTCCTTCAACAGGAAAGACAACATTCAACATGGTTCCGAGCTGGAAAACTGGCTGCAAACAACGGCAGCAGTACCGCAGTATCGCAGTGAGGTGAGGAGCATTTTGTTCTAACGGATTCCCACAGATTTTCAACGTAATTTCGATCTTATTTCTAGCTTCCAGCCATCCCATCAACATGCCAACGTTATTCCTAGGAGCCTTAATTTGCTTCCCGGCTTCTCTCATTGCTCCCAGAACAGCACGGAACGGCTCCACGGTTCGGAACTGCCCCATGGCACGGAAGTTATATCGAAAGTGAATTCCCGCCGAATCATAGTTAAATGTGTTATTTTGGGCCAATTATATTGTGTTGAATGTGTATAGTGAATAAATAAGTTGTTTTAATCAAATATGATTATTTAAATTCTTCAAAACATAAAATAATAGCAATATTAATAACAGCAATGAAAGAAACAGGGGAAAGGCACTCACAGCACTCAAAATCACTCACAGTCACTCAAAAAGATGTTGCACGTTTGCTTAACGAGCATCTTCCTTTAAGCAATGGTTACCCGCATGACAGAGAGTAACTCATTTTGATGCCTCTCGCTACCCCTGACCCACACTTTCGAGCGATCGCGCAACTTACTCGCACTCCGCAATCCCACTTCATGCCTGAACGCTTCCACCAGTAGTGTGTTTGCCGAATTTTCTTCAAGAGCATAAGCTACCCTCACACTCCACCTCGATACTACCTTCCCTCTCCATTCCGGAACGCTCGTTCCGTTGAGGTGTTAGAAAAATTTCGCCTTGCGCTCGGCTCACACTCTCGCACTCTCACATAGTCCACCACTCTACGCTACTCCTGAATGCTCTCTCGTTCTATGTGTTGGAAATTCACACTTGTGGTAGAATGTTTACCAGACAGATCACAGGTAGATTTCAACTTGGCTTGGCTTGGTGCGCATGAAAGCGGATTATAAAGCTTAAAATTTTATATTTTAAATACAAATATCATTCTTTTATAGTGTTTTTGGTGAAATAAACTTTAGCGTGTGGCTATTGAACGAGTTTAAGTGTATTCGCATGCGCAAAAGTGTTTGATCGTACTAGTGGAGTGAACCAAATAGTCGGTAGGTACCCAACCTAATGAAATTGTGTATAGTTTTTCACGTTCGTTTTTCATAAATTTTATACCTTTTCTAATTTCAGTACAAATTTCACTGCTAGTTAAACGCAATCAATATTTTGTTTTGATCGACCAGCTGCTGTAAACATTCTGAATAAAACGTTCGATTGCATCGTAAATTGCTCCTTGCAACTAGGTTTCTAAGAATTGTTCTTTTATATCCATAACAGCTGTGCTTGGAGCGGGGAGCATCCAATACAGCAAAAGGAAAGAAAAAGAGAGCATGAGAACGAGTGCCGAGTACGCTCGCCGCTCACGCCCGGTCACTCAAGAAGGCTGAAACTCGAATGACTTTCAGCCCGAGTTTCAGCTTGCATGTTGCGCGACATCCTGTCAAGCGGGTAAGCAATGGTTAAGCAAAGATGATACGCGATTTCGTGTCGCGGGGTTAATTGACTTTCAGCCTCGAGTTTCAGCTTGCATGTTGCGCGACATCCTGCCAAGCGGGCGGGATCATACTCTTCTGCATGGTAGCTTAGAAGCAGTGCGGTCGCTACCGATTGCAGACCAACGCGTAGAACGGCTGGAAGAGGTCACTAATCTTACAGCGGTAAGTATTCCTAAGGCAAGAGCGAATCACGTGATGCTGTCGACGGCTATTGTAAATGTGAGAGCAGCTGATGGAAAATGGCGTCTTGTGGAAGCTCTGTTGGACAACGGGACTCAAATCAACGTGATGACGGAAAGCCTCTGCGATATGCTTGGTTTAACGCCGAGGGAGAATGGTGTAGCATCCCTGCTATACATATAATATATAATATAAAATATATTTTATACATACATTTTATAAACACGTACGTAGGAATGGTCAATCACACCAGAACCTTACGCAACAATTATTTAAACTCAAACACCCCGTACCCCACCAAGAACAGCATATTCAGCAAATTTGACCAAACATCCATTGCAATAAGAACATTAAAAACCGACTAGCGCACTCGGCTAGCAAGTTGCGCAATGCAATACGAAACCAAACCAGCCAATGCATCAAACATCGTGCGGTGCAGACAGTGGTCAGCAACTAAGCGTAAAACTTAATCCACTCCAAACCATCGCAAACAAATAGAGCAAAACAGACATAATCATAACGACACATTTTATGCGAGCATAGCAATCGATGGCACCGCGACCAACTCATCCAAAGAAACACATTTTATGCAAGCGCAGCAATCGATCGCATCGCGTTCGATCGCCCCGAAATAAAAAAAAAATCATGAATGATAATTTCATATCAGCAGATTAACGAATAAAGAAACGGAAACGACTCAAACCAGAACCACCTTGAGGAAAATTCCATAAGTAAATTGATTCTTTTGTTTACAACGAAGCGCTATGCTTTTGCCTTCTACCAAGATATTACTCAATAACGTAAAAAAGTTTTAACCTAATTTAAGGCGAATGAACTAACCATAAACTAAGAAATTTTTGGTATAGATAAAGCTGTCTTTCCCAACCAACAAGAGAGTTGGTTCTGGGCTGAGACTTGACGCATCTCACAATCTGACGTCCAATTCCTTTCAAGAGCTTTGAGAGTCCCCCTACCCAAGGTCGCCTGGCCGACTCATCGCCGATGAGCTTCGAGTGTCCGAAATGAACCACGTAAGTATGGTGCGACTCAAATTGCATATGCGCAAAGCCCCGTCGACCGAACCCGCGAATTACATGGCGACCGTACATCCTCCATGTTACATGGCGACCGTATATCCTCCATATTACACAAGGTCACAATCTTTCACAATATGGATACAAGGCATCTGAGTCGAAGTACACGATAGCAGCTTACTGTATGAACATCGAGTAGTGATCCCAAATTCTCTCCGCCAGCCAATTATTAACGATCTACACGCAGCGCACTTTGGGATAGTTAAAATGAAGGCATTAGCTAGAGCAGCCATGTCTACTGGCCTGGGATCGACACTGATATAGAACGCATAACGAAGGCATTCTCAGACTGCGCACGATACGGACCGACTCCTCCTAAGTTTGACAAACATCATTGGGAATATCTAAATGCCCCATGGGAGCGTATTCATATAGATTATGCTGGTCCAGTAGCCAGTTCTATGCTTCTCATCGTGGTAGACGCTTTTAGTAAGTGAGTCGAAGTCAAACTTACAATGAACTCAACTACATCAGCAACTACTAAAATACTTGATGAACTCTTCGCTGCATATGGAGTGCCGGTCACAGTAGTATCCGATAATGGACCTCAATTCACATCTGACGAATTTAAGAAATTCCTGCAAATGAGTGGAGTCAAGTACCATAAGCTAACCGCCCCTTACCACTCCGCAACCAACGGTCAAGCGGAACGTTATGTACAAACAGTTAAAAATGGTTTGAAAGCAATAGGAACAACAAGTAAGAATTTACACCAGAACATTAACGTTTTGTACAGCAATACCGAAGAGTTCCCATTCTGAGACAAAAGATACACCAGGTAAACTGTTTTTGGGACGTAATATACGAACGCGTCTAGACCTAGTGAAACCCCAAACAGTCAACATGTACATGAGAGAAAACAAAAATCTCAGTTTGAATCGTCTTTCTGATCATTCTATCCAGGGCAGCAGGTGTATATCATATCAGGTAACACTCGTATGCACAAATGGATACCGGCAAAGATATTTGAGCGTCTAGGAGATTTACACTATGATCTAATGTACAACGGCAAACATCTTAAACGATACGTCGATCAAATAAGAAGATTTAATGGTGAATCATCAGTACGTTCTTCATCATACTTTGGACATAGACGAGTTCACTTCTTTCCAGGCGCATCATCATCACAACCATCGAATAAGAATTCGGATCTTGATGGAACATTTTCCGATTTTACAGATGTCCAATTCGTCACACCTAATGCGAGCCCGGAACGACAACAAGAATCACCAAATACAACAACCGTCTTACGTCGTAGCAATGGAACCCGAAATCCTCCTCTTAGATTATTCCCTTAAACTACAGTCTACTAAAGGAAGGGAGGAAATGTTATGTACGTGTAGATGCGTGCTTAGCGACAAATGACAATCCTGTCATTCAGAAGAACGACGCAAATCATCCGCGCGTCAATCGGGATAAAAAAACGGTGTAAAACGAAAACGTTGAAATAAAACTTAAATAAATAAGTAAGGAACACAATAAGCATAACGAAATGCTATAAATGTTACGATCATTAAAAAAATCGAGCCTCCTATAACGACCAACGGAATAGACGATGATCGAGCGTATCAGCATATCCGGAAGGGTGAAGGAGATCTATGTATTGGTATTTCATTTACATTTTCCCACAGAATTTTAGTATATAAGACAGGATTTTTGAGAATAAAATCGACTTGTAATTCAGACCTGAACGGAGAAGCTTGTGTGTTTCATTAGTAGGGTTTCTTTAACAGATCCGGGAAAGTTTCATCTTTGACTTCCCTACGGATGTTGGTCCCGCACTCTTGTGGTGTTTCCCCCCAACGTATTAAGAATTAGGCGAAACTAGCCAGCTTCGGTCCACAGTTAAATACTTCTCCTGGTCATCCAGGAGAAAAGAATAACCCGCTTGACCGCTAAAACTGGTCCTTCCCGTTGTCCAACACTGAGTTAGTTGATGCGCGAGTCCGACGTTAAAACATCTCCTGGTTATCCCGGAAAAAAAAGGTTAGCCGCGCGACTCTAGCGATTCTAACAAAGTAAAAGGAATCTGCGCGGAGGTTTCCGAATCGACCATTCCTTCGAGTGGTCGGTTCAACAACGTTTCGTTATCGAACTAACAACGACGCTAAACCAACCGCTACGGAAAATTGCAGGGTGCTCAAAAACCCACCTCTCAACACCCTTTATGCTAAAGCGGATGAATGGCCGTTCCACATCAGATTCATATTCCTCTTACAAAAAACAATTATGAAATTCAATTGCCCACTCTCTATTTATTACAAGTGTCCAGATGCAATCGAACACATCACGCCACATTCCGGCTCAACAAAACACCAATTTAGCAGACGCAACCATATTTAATGGATTTTAAATGTGAATACACGCAAAAGCAATCTGAGATAAAGTCCTGTACAAAACTACACAAACACCTATGTTTAAGAATGGAAAAGAACTATTAGAGATTAGAATATGGGGTGATCTGGTGGCCGAGCCGACAGCGGCCTTGGTCTTCACCCGGCAGGACCGGGCTTCAAATCCCATCCAAACCGCCTCCCCGTACGCTGGGCTAACTACCTTGCTACGGATAAAATCAAGTCACAGAAAGCCATATGTTAGGAACGCCTCGAATTTAACTAAATTTAACGGCATGTGAAGGTTATATAAACAACTATAAATAATTAAATATCTTTCACTTTGGAATAAAACCATGCAGACGGATATTATCTTACACAAAAAAACCTAAACTCACAGATGGCGACCTCTTACCATGAGAAAACGAAAGTATGGTGCGTTATTAAAATCGGAAAAGGGACAATATCCAGACATATGGAAATCATAAATAAAGGCCTTGTGGTAAAATACGAGAGTAAAGAACATAAAGAACGAGAGTAAGATCAACGAGAGTAAAGCATTTCATGTTCTTTTTCCCACAGAATTTTAGTTTATAAGACAGGATTTTTTGAAAATAAAATCGACTTGTAATTCGACCTCAAGCAAGAAGCTTGTGTTTCATTTCTAGGGTTCTCTTACAGAATCGGGAAAGTTTCACCTTTGCCTTCCCTACGGCAGAGCGCGAACTAATTAACGAATAAAATCAAAGGTTAAAAATGCAAAAAGTGAAATCTCAACAATTTTGGTGAAGTTAGTTAAAAATAACCGTAACAAACTCGAAAGAAACTCTAAATGTTTGAGAAATAAAAATTTTCTAGTGAAAACGTCTTATGAAAGAAATCGAATCATAGCGTAAAAGGTTAACAATCAGTACGTGGACAACCGCAATAAGTTAACCGATTGAATGACGTTGCGATCGCATTAAAGTGCTCGAGTGTAAACAAAATTAGAGGACATAAGATTACCAGCGCATGATAAAAGCTCATTAGCAATAAGTTCTCATAAAGGTGGATCTGAACGGAGTAAGTCAGTTGACTATCTGCGCCGATAGTATTTTAGTACGACTCCGGAGTAAAGGATCAACGAGATCAAGACGACCGGGCACTTCAAGTAAAGGTAACACCGAAAAACTGTAAGTCAAACTTTCTTATTTAATAGATAAAAGATTCGCCGACATGCCTTATAAATTTACCACAAACACATCCGGCAGTTGCCGATTGTGCGTGGCGGAAGACACTTCCGAAGAAAGCATGAGCTCATGCTATGAATGTGACAGATGGTTTCATTTAACATGTGCCAAACTATCACGTAAACCAAAGCCAGAAGAATGTTGGCTTTGTGTAAAGTGTCAAAAAATAGCGTATGAGCTTAATAGATTACCCAAAGAATCTGCCAGTAAGGAAACAGATAAAACAGAGGCTATGTTCTCACGATTGGAACACGATTGGTCAACAGGAACAATCAAAAGAGCAAATACAAGAACTACAAACAAGGATCGCCGCACATAGAAACTCTATTAAAAAGACAATCGCTTATGCAGTTGCCGAGATTTGGAGGGGATCCTGTAGAATGGCCAAATTTTAAGCAAACATTTGATGATACTAATGAGGAGGGAAGATTCTCTAATTTAGAGAATTTAAACCGCCTTAAACAGGCCTTATATGGACCAGCCCTCAAAAGCGATCAACAACTAATGTTGGATTCTTCAAACGTGCCAGAAATAATGGCACGCTTAAAGAGCTCCTTCTGGAGAACAGATTTAGTGTATCTTGAGCTACGTAATAATCTGTGTAAAATGAAAATAATATCCGCACATTCACAACGTGGATGCGTTCATCTTCACGAACAAAAAATCCCATATAAAGGTAAATAACCATCATGGACCGCACCAAGGAATGTTAACCCATCACCAAGTTTTCATTTTAGTAATTGGTATTTTCATCACCAAGTAACACTGATGAACGATGACAAAAAAATTAAAACACACGCATTTTTGGATTCAGAATCCTCCCTAACACTGTTGGAAGCCAAAATCGCAGGGGCGCTTGACCTTCAAGGAAAGGAAATACCATTGCAATTGGTATGGGGAAACACAGGGAAAAAGAGGAGACCATAAAAACAGCCAAAGCGTAGAGCTAAGCATAAAAGGTGCAACGAAAAAGGGATATGTTCTGAAGGACGTAAGATCTGTTGAGAACCTTAGTTTACCGATTCAAACATTAGACGATGAACTTAGCAATAAATATCCCGACTTGAAAAATCTACCCATTCATTCATTTGGAAAGGCTCAACCTACAATTATTATTAGAATAAAACACAATCATTTGTTATTGGGTATAACTCACAGGTATGAAAAACCTTGTGACCCAATCGCGATGAAGACCAAATTAGGTTGGTTGACCTATGGAAAACCCAACGAAAACCAAGGGCCCAATTATTCCACGGTAATAAATGAAGATGAGGAAGATTTAAGAAAAAAGATGACAAATTATTTTTCGATCGCAAATTTTGGTGTCAAACCAGTGACTCAACTTCCAGAATCAGAAGAAGAAGCTAGCAAGCCTGGAAAGAAAATTAAATAGGGATCTGAAATTGAAAATATGGGCAATGGAAACATTTAAAGATTACGTGAAAAAAGGATACGCAAGAAAATTGGAACCATGGGAAATGGTGAAGAACGTATCCCAATTATTTTATTTATCACATTTTATTGTAATCAATAAAAACAAGTATCCTCCGAAACCACGTCTCGTTTTCGACGTCGCAGTCAAAGTAAAAGGACAATCTCTTAATTCCGCGTTACTCTTAGGGCCAGATGCTACTACCTCATTATTTGGAATTCTTATTAGATTCCGTGAAGGTAAATACGCCGTCTGCGGAGATATAAAAGAAATGTTTCATCAGGTCCGAATATCGCAAAAAAGATCAAAACGCACAACGCTTTATATGGCGAGATTGTGAAAACCGCTATCCTGACATCTATGTCATGCAAGTCATGACTTTCGGTTCGACATGCTCACCATCATGCGCTCAAGCCGCTAAAAACGATAACGCCGAGAGATTGACAGAAAAATACCCTCTTGCATTGGAACCCATTATCAATCAACATTATGTTGATGATTATAATGACAATGTTAACTCTCTAAAAGATGCCAAGGAGACGATCGAACAAGTAATTCAAGCTCACCAAGAAGGCGGGTTATTTATAACAAAATTTTGCTCAAACAAAAAAGAATTACTCACGTCAATACCACAAGAAAGAGTTGAATTAGACAAAATAAATTCTGGGCAGTAAAAATAACGAATCCTCTAAAATTTTAGGGATATACTGGAATACCAGAAAAGATAACATAGACTTTCGAGCCAAATTGAAAGAGCTTCCACCAGAAGTCCTCAATAAATTACGACCTCCTACAAAAAGACAAGTATTATCGTTTATAATGAGTGTCTTTGATCCATTAGGACCAATATCTCACGTCACAATACAAGGTAAATTGTTAATGCAAGAACTACATAAGGAAACAAATGAATGGTGTTTGGGAATGCGCCTTTGAGTAGGCAAAAAGAAGGCATGTATTGCGATGAATTAGAATATTTTATAGCAGTTAGGGCATATTAGTATTGGTAAGCAGTAATTATTAGTAGGGCATATTAGTAGATAAGCAGTACCTGAATATATTGTAAATAATCTTAAAGTGAAACCCCACCAGAGCAGTCAACATTGTGAAGAGCGATCCGAAATTGGTTGAGCTACGAAACATTGGTCCTTCGAACCGGATCTTGAAGAACAGTGCAGGAATAGTAGTAGTATTTCGGTAGAAAATCGTTCGCAAGCGCACTAAGAAGTATTGCTGTGTAGTGCGTGTGACTTTGGATAGATAGTGGGTTTCTGTGTTAAGACCAGCATCGGATAAAGGAACAGCAAAGGTGCTTATCCGGATGGAGCAGTTTGTGTGAACGAACAATTGGTGCATGTTAAGAAATTGCTTTGCATAAGATAAGCATCAAATACGATCGCATCAGAAAACGTATTTCGTTACACATTATTGAACGTGTGAGAGACAATTTAGTGCGTGGAAAGTAAGCTGCGCGTGTGAGAGAGAGAAGGACATAGACAGTGAAACGCGCGTACTGTGAATTTGTGTAAGCATCGTGATCGAGAGAGTGTACGGTTATCAACGCCAGTGTTTGTTTGAACTATTGTGTCGGAACAACGTAGCATCGGTCTCATCCATTCCATTCTAAGAGGAAATGGGTGTGAGGACAACTCAGCGTCGTATCGGCCAGCCATTTCGGTCTGCAGAGATTTGCGCGCGAAAGGTGAAGTTGGCGTCGTTTTCAGCCATCACGCTTGAAGTTCATTGAACAGTGATCGTTCAAACTCATGTGTGCGTGCAACCTTAACTTAGTGGCTTCAAGTTCTTAGAACATTGCGAGAGTATTGAAGTTGTACAAGTGTAAGCCAAAGCGTCGTCAGTGGTCAGCAACTTTCAGTCAGTGGTCAGCAACAACGTCAGTGGTCAGCAATCGTTTCAAATTTGACATTTCAGTTCAATCTGGCCATCCTCCACTTCAACCTAGCCTGTGTCTAGTTCAACTTGGCCATAGTCCAGAAAGGGTAACAGATTGTCAGTTCTACCTGGCAATTGTTTACTTCATCCTAGCCATTGCCCAGAAATGACTCGCACATCGTTAGTTCTTCTCGGAAACCCTGTAAGTCAGCTTACGGCATTGGAAGAAACCAAAAGGGAATACGAAAACGCAAGAGAAAGACTATTGTTCGAAGATGACGATGCAGATGAAGTGAAATTGCGTAGTGACCGGAAAGATTTCTTTAAGAAATACCACAAGATCAGAGGTTTCCTGTTAGAGTATCAAGGCCAAGAACATGGGCGACCCGCAGCGAATAGTACAATGGCGAATACTACGTGCACTACAGTGAAAATGCGACTACCGAAGATAGAGCTACCGTCATTTAATGGTGAAATCACGCAGTGGGTGACATTTAAAGACAGATTCACATCCTTAGTTGTCATGTATGTGACATCAACTGTCAGTTGGGCAGTTGACGTTTCTTTGGGCGCGATTTGGAAGCGTCTCTTTGTTATTATGGTTTTGTGCGCGACGCGAAGCAGACAGTGAAATAAATAAAGCACAAGTTCTCGAATTAAGTCAAAACGTAACATTTTGGTGTCAGAAGTGGGATATTTCCTCGTTCAGTGAAGTGAAAACAAGCGAAGTCATCATGGATCCAGCAACTATGGCACAGTTTTCCGTAATGATCGCGGAAGCCATAAAATCTGCGCTTGGTACCGCCACCAGACCGGCAAACGGAGACAACGCGGCTCGTACGCCGAAGGTGCCTACGTTTTCACACCCACCTTTTAACGCTGCTGATGGATCGTCGATAGAAGATTATTTCAACAGGTTCGAATGGGCTCTGAAACTGTGCAACATTCCTGCTAATAAATATGCCGACTACGCACGCGTCCATATGGGACCCGAGCTGAACAACGCGTTCAAGTTCCTGGTCACCCCAAAGCAGCCGGAGGAAATTCCCTATGAAGATCTACGTAAGACGCTTGAGAACCACTTCGATCGCAAGAAGAACAAATTCGTCGAGAGTGTGAAGTTCCGAAATATTGTGCAACAAAAGGGTGAAACAATTGCGCAGTTCGTTCTACGTCTCAAACAGGGTGCCGCCTACTGTGAGTATGAAACATTCTTGGACAGAATGCTAATCGAACAGATGCTGCACGGTATGGAAGCACGCGATATATGTGACGAAATCATTGCGAAGAACCCCAGTACTTTCAAAGAAGCTTTCGACATTGCCCTAGTGCTCGAAGCAACGCGGAACACGGTACGGGAAGTGTCAACAGCAACGCCGACAGCGTCAGCAGAAGCGACCAATAAGTTAGGTTATGAAAAACCTCAAACGAAAAAACAACAACCGTTCCGTCGTACAGCATCTTCCAGCCACAAACCATCCACCACACGTTCCCAATAAACATCCGAACGCCGACCACCTAGTGCTAACGCAGATCAGAACAGTAAGCAGACAAATACATCCTGTAATGGATGTGGCGGAGCACACCCAAGAAGTGTTTGTCGTTACCGCCAAGCAATTTGCAACACATGCAAAAGAAAAGGTCATCTTTCGCAGGTCTGCCGTTCCGGAAACGCACCGCGCGAGCATTCTATAAACGACCGTTCTCCTGCTTTCAAAATAGATTCTGTTCAATCCATCAACACAATCCGAAAAACAGCTCCTGCCTCTAAAATAATGATCAATATCAAAATCGACGGCAAGCCTACGGAGATGGAACTCGACACAGGTGCACCATGCGGTATCATCGGTGAAAGTACGTTGCAAGCACTCAAGCCGAAGTACAATCTTCTTCCAACAGACAGGCAATTTACCAGCTACACTGGTCACCGCATCAATTGTCTCGGTCGCTTGCCAGTGAACGTGTCGATCGGTCCCGCAACACGCCGATTAAACTTGTACGTGGTTTCAGGTCAAAGTGATTCACTCTTTGGTCGGGAGTGGATTGCTCATTTCATCAACGAGATCGACCTGAAAAGAATGTTAGCCCCGAACACATTCATCAACGCCATCACTAGCACCAATCTCACACCAGAACGTGAAACCCAGTTACAGGCATTATTAGACAGTTTCGCGAGTGTTTTTAGTGACGTACCAGGCAAACTCATTGGGCCCCATGCTTCCGTACATCTCAAACCAGATGCGACGCCGATATTCGCTAAAGCGCGGGATGTTCCGTTGGCATTACGGGATAGGTACTCAGCGGAAATCGATAAAAAGCTCCAGTCAGGCTTTTACGAAAAGGTGGAATTTTCCGAATGGGCTTCGCCAACTCATGTGGTTGCTAAGAAAAATGGGAATATTCGAATCACCGGAAACTACAAACCTACTGTAAATCCAAGAATGATCATCGATGAACACCCTATCCCCAGAGTCGAGACCATTTTCAATCGCATGAAGGGAGCCACTCTTTTCTGCCACTTGGACATAACAGATGCCTATACACACTTGCCAATCGATGAGGAGTTCCGTAAGATACTGACACTCAATACTATCACACACGGACTCATACGCCCAACACGTGCTGTTTATGGAGCAGCAAATATCCCCGCAATCTGGCAAAGGCGAATGGAAACAGTATTGCAAGGCTTAACCAACGTTGTCAGCTTCTACGACGATATCATTGTTTTTGTGGCGAATTTCGAAGAGCTTCTAGTAGCCCTCACTTCTACGTTGAGTCGACTTCAACAAAGTGGACTCAAACTGAACCGCTCAAAATGCGTCTTCGCTGTGTCATCACTAGAATGTCTGGGACATCGCATTGATCATGAAGGCTTACACAAATCAACGAAGCACATCGAAGCCATACGAGATGCCCCACGACCATCGTCACCGGAAGAGCTACAACTGTTCTTATGGAAGGCTACATACTACTCCGCCTTCATCCCGAACCTTTCCTCACGAACCAAAGTGCTGCGCGATATGTTACAGGCAAGCAATTTCGTGTGGTCACCGGAAGCGGATAGAGCCTACCAGGACGTGAAGCTAACATTGATTTCACCTCAGGTCCTTATGCAATACGATCCATCTTTGCCTCTCCTTTTAGCCACTGATGCCAGCAAAACAGGTCTAGGCGCTGTCCTATCACATCGGTTAAGTAATGGAACTGAGCGACCAATTGCCTATGCCAGCTGCAGCAAAACTACTTCAGAACAACGGTACCCGATCATAGACAAGGAAGCTCTGGCAATTGTTTGGGCGATTAAAAAATTCTTCCATTACCTGTACGCCCGTAAGTTCACACTTATAACGGACCATAAGCCTCTGACGCAGATTTTCCACCCGGAAAAATCGCTGCCGACCTTATGCATCAGCAGAATGGCAAACTACGCCGATTATTTGTCGCACTTCAACTTTACAATCGAGTATCGACCGACAAAGCTAAACACCAATGCCGACTATTGTTCCCGTATTCCGAGCACATCCACGCTATCTGATGTGAACAGCCTCTCTCTTCACAAGGGAGGAGACAGCCGCGATGAATTTGAAGAATTCATGTTGCATCAGATCCAGCAGCTGCCAGTACGAGCGGAACACATCGCACAGGAGACACGGAAAGATCCGCAGCTAGGAAAAATAATTCAGGACCTCGAATTGGGGCGAAACCTCGAACACGCTGGATATAAGGCACCGGAAAGCAAATACACCATGGTAGCTAACTGCCTTCTCTTGGAGCATCGTGTAGTTATCCCAACCATCCTTCGTCCAACTATCCTGAACGACCTTCACACTGCACACATCGGTATGGTCAGGATGAAAGCGTTGGCACGTTCATATGTCTACTGGCCGGGCATCGACACAGACATCGAACGAACAGCCAAATCATGCTGCGAATGCGCACGACAAGCTACATCACCGCCCAAGTTCAGCAACCATCACTGGCAGTATCCAAATAACCCGTGGGACAGAATACACGTCGATTACGCTGTACCCATATTTGGAACGATGTTGCTAATCGTCGTGGACGCCTTCAGCAAGTGGGTTGAAGTCAAGCCAACCCAATCAACAACTACTGCTGCAACCATCCAACTGTTGGATGACTTGTTTGCCGCGTATGGAGCACCGGTAACAATTGTGTCGGACAACGGGACACAATTTACATCTTCTGAATTCAAGGCGTTCCTACAACAAAGTGGTGTCAAATTCCACAAGTTGTCTGCTCCATACCATCCGGCGACCAACGGACAGGCCGAACGCTACGTCCAAACAGTCAAGCGTGCTTTGCGAGCGATGGGGACAACTAGCAGCAACCTGCAGACGAACATCAATCAGTTTCTGCAGCAGTATCGCAAAGTTCACCACAGCGAAACGGGAGAGTCGCATTCGCCGCCCACCAAATAGATACTCACCTTAGAGCCTCTCTAAGAAGGGAGGGAATGTCATGTATGTGACATCAACTGTCAGTTGGGCAGTTGACGTTTCTTTGAAATAAATAAAGCACAAGTTCTCGAATTAAGTCAAAACCAAGGTGTATGTATTTAGAAGGTGGATTTTTATCGATTTGACAGGGCGACATTTTAGTCGAGTTATGTCAGAGTTTGTTTACAAAAACATATGGTATGGGGCTACCAACATGAACAAACAGCCTCGATTCTCAGTCCTTTGAGCAATTTCGCTAATTTATGGGTCATCTTCGCATATTAAGTGTTGTCCCACAGACGACTGACGATATTTGGTTGCATTTTTCGTCAAAAAGTCGCAAGCGATACCATCACCGGCGCCTCCTCCGACGCTGCCGTCACTCTTCTCAATACCCTTCCCCTTGATCACCACGGAACTGTTATGTCAGGTCGAGAAATGTCAATTTGCTCTAAACAACTCTACCTTCTATATCTACATACCTTGGTCAAAACGTAACATTAGTGCATGATGTAGTGGAGTTAACGGATGTCATGAAATTGCAATATTTGCTATCGTCGCTGAAGGGGGATGCCGCGTTGCAATTTGAGCATGTGCCATTGGATGATAAGAGCTATGCTCCTACGTGGCAGGCGCTGTTGAACCGGTACGACGACGACAAGCTGCTGAAACGAGAGTACTTCAAGGCCTTGGTCCAGCTCGAGCCAATGAACGCCGCAACTGCAGTTGAGCTTACCAGAATAGTTAATGAGACCAGACGTTTGGTTCAAGGCATGGAACGACTAGAAGAGCCAACCAAGCATTTGAACACGCCGCTTACAATTCTGGTAATGTATAAGCTTGAAAAGAACACACTAATGGCCTGGGAACAATTTTCAGCGGAGCAGTCGAATGATTCCTATGACAAACTATTGGAGTTTTGCGAGAAAAGAATCAGGATCCTGAACAGCACTGCCCTGCACCAGACGAATGTGATCGAAACTAGAGCAGCTACTAGATCCACTTATCAGCGAGGACGATTCACATCCCAGGAGCAGCAAATGGCAAAGGGTAGAATGCACAGCGTTACGAGGCTTCAACATCAGCCGTTCTCCATGAACTGCGCTGCCCAATCTCATCCATTGTTTTATGTTTTGTTTTTAACAGAACTTATATTTATACATCAAATATTTTACACGGATACAAATTCACGCCACTTGTATATCAACGCACAGACACAGCACATACAGTCAATCGGGGAGAGATCACCGCTCGGACGCTAGGACGAATCTGATCTCTTAGTGGACGCTCACGCTCGTTCGCTGACCTCTCGGTAGATCGCACTAACACATCAACCGGTGACCGTTGCATGTCACCGGTGAGTTCCCGTGACAGATCTACCGAGCCAGGTTGGACCATAACATCTCCCCCCTTTTAATGCAGCCGATACCCATCGAGCCTACGCGGGAGTCTTCTAGGCCTAGAAGACCGGCGTGGCGGTTCCATCGGCTGCTGTCGTCTTCTGGGCAGAAAGGGTACTGGTCTGGGAGATGGTAACGGTAACGGAGAGTGGTCCTCATTGATTGTGACCGGAGCTGGTCGTGCGACGTTTGTTGAGTCCATCAGGAGGTCAAGCGGCAGCGGCGTTGTTGTTCCAGTAGGTTGAGCCACGGCGCAAGCATGGCAGGTTTCGACGCACTCCGAAATGTCCTCGTCGATGTTTGGCCAGTACACGTAACTTCTGGCTAGAGCTTTCATCCTCTGCATTCCAGGATGACCGTGGTGTAGCTGTTGCAGACATTTCTGGCGTAATCGGACAGGGATTACTACCCTCTCCCCGAACAAAATGCAACCTCGAACTGTAGACAGAGCCTCGCGTCTGTTAAAAAAGCGAGCCAGCTCTGCACCATAGGCGATGTTCGGGGGCCAACCTTCCATGACATAGCGAGAAACCTTGCGCAACAACAAATCTGCTCTTGTAGCGTTCGCAACGTCTCTAAAATTAAGAGGAAATGCATTAATTGATTTAGTTGCAACAAAACTTACATCATCTTCTAGTTCGGTGCTGGCTACGATGTATTCCGGTTCCGGTTTTGCGTGCTCGTTGATCAATCTGGACAATACATCAGCGTTCCCGAACTTTGCAGAGGGCACATATTCGATGCTGAAATCGTAAAGCTGCAAGGTGAGCGTTGCAGTCTATTGGCGGTGTAGACTGGTATACCCTTCTTCTAACCGAATATGCGCAGCAACGGGCGATCAGCGGTCTGCAAGCGAAAATGACGACCGTACAGCATTTTGTGGAACTTGGTGACGGCGAATATGATAGTAAGCCCTTCGCGATCAATCTGGCTGTATTTGGTTTCGGCGCTAGTTAGCGCTCTCGATGCGTGTTGTACAACCCTCAATGAACCGTCTGCGAATTTGTGGCTGATGGTAGCCCCGAGTCCCACGGCTGATGCATCTGCAGACACTACTATTTCGGCGTTCGGATCGTAATGCGTTAACAACAACTCGGAGGATAGCATGTCCTTAAAACGGGTGAAGGCGCGCTCACATTCTGGTGTCCAAGCGAATTTGTCCTCGTGCTTTAATAGGGCGTCTAGCGGGTATCGTAGGTCACGCATTCTGGGTACGAATCTGCCGTAATAGTTTATCGCGCCTAGGAATGATCGGACTTCACTCACGTTTCTTGGCGCTGGCAGCTTTCTTATAACTTCGATCTTAGCTGGATTGGGTCGAAGGCCACGTCGATCGATGATGAACCCGAGGTATTCGATCTGCTCCATCTTGAAAGCGCACTTTTCCGCACGGATAGTGAATCCGTATTGCTGAATACGACGGAAAAGGTTCAGCAGATTCTCGTCGTGCTCGCGTTCCGTTTTACCTCCGACTATTACGTCATCCATGTACCCTGATGTGCCCTTCAGCCCTGCGAGCATGGTATCAATAAGTTGTTGAAAAGCAGCGGGAGCGATTTTGATACCAGGCGGTAGGCGGTTGTAGTGGTACAAACCGCGATGGGTGTTAATCGTAAGCAGGGGGCGGTATTTGGCGTCGATTTCGACTTGCAAGAATGCGTCGGAAAGGTCGATTTTGCTGAAGTATCTAGATTGGGCCAATTTGGAGAAGATATCGTCTGGGAGCGGTAGTGGATACTCGTGTGACCGAAGAGCCGAATTCAGTCCTGTCGAATAGTCCCCACATATTCGGATGCTACCGTTGCTCTTCCTAACGACGACAATTGGCGCGGCCCACTCGGAATAATCAACTGGCGTGATGACCTTCAGCTGTTCCAGGCGATTTAGCTCCTTCTCAACAGTTGCTTGCATGGCGTAAGCCACCGGACGTTTTGGACAGAAGGTAGGGCGGACGTTGGGTTTTAGATGCAGTTTAATGTTGGCCTTCGTGCATAGCCCTGTACCATTAAACACGGCCGGAAATCTGTTTTCCCAGGTAGCAGATTCGCATTCTACTTTGCTGCAAAGCACATCTAAAGGCATCTGTCCCAGTTGGAAAAGGTCGATGATATCCGCTCCTAATAAATGCAAGTCTGATGGTACGACACGGATTGTCGCAACTTCTGTCCTCCCGTGAATCGTCACATGCGATTTGAATTCGCCGTCGAGCTGCAGACGTGTACCCGATGCCGTTTTTGCGTGTACTTTTGCCGATGAAAGCGTTGGCATACCGAGCTGCTTCCACGTCTCCCGTCCTATAATAGTGATATCGGATCCTGTGTCGAGCTGCAATTCGATCGTCCTGGTTCCTATTTGCGTGATAACGTATTTACGTTTTTGTTGCACGTTGCCCACGTTGACCGTCACTACACGTGTCGCTACAGCTGATCGCTTGCGGAAACGGGATCCTCTCTCTCTCCTTCGGCCCGAAGTGCGACAGTAGCCCTCTTGTTTGTTGTTTTCATCGTTAGGCAACGCCAGTACTCGATCTACCCCCTCGGCGGATATCAACGCGCTGTCTACTTTGAGACCCAGAATGCGTTGACCTTCGGTAGACAGTTGCTCCAACGACATCTCCGATTTCTCCTCAATAATGGTCAGCAATCGCATGCGGATCTCGGCATCCGCATCGTCTCTCAATACGCTTATCAGTATAAGGCATTTGAATTGCGCTTCATTCATCGATGCGAACTGGAAGTCGTCACAGGCGCGGTTTACTCGGCTCGAAAAGGTTAACAGATCCTCGTTCCTCGCTTTCACTATCTTTAGGCATCTGTAACGTTTACTAAGCAGCGATTCTGTTAAGCCGAATAGGGTTTTAAGCTTGCTTACCGTTTCATTGAAGCTGATGTCGCGGGGCAACTGTGGTAGGATGTAGTTTGAGTACCGTGCGTACTCGATCGTGCCCAATTTCCTCATCATCAACCGAACTTTTGCCGAATCCTCGAGCCGGGAAGCATCTTGTGCAAACACGTCCTCGTAACGCTTGTACCACGCGTTGAAAGTTAAACCGGATTCTGCCTCGTACCGGAATTCCGTGATGCTTGCCGATAATGCATCCATGATGATCTCGGGGTCTCGTGGCGCTGCGGGCTTCTGCTGCGGTTGGTACTGGGGCTGGGGTGCTGTATGCTGTTGCTGCTGCATCATCTGTGCCATCATTTGTTGCTGTTGCTGCTGCTGCTGCATTTGTTGCTGCATTTGTTGTTGCATTAGTTGCAGCATTTGGTACAGCATCGCTGTGTCGGGACCCTGCGTCGCCGTGCCTGGTTGTGCTGCTGCGGTGGGATGCGGTGAGGGTGGATGAACTGTAAGCGTCCCTGTGCTTTGCGATGGCGGATGCTGGCGTGGGACGAAAGCTGCGTTCAATGCGTTTGCTCCGTTCTGGGACAACCGACGCTGATCGTCCATCCCGGTAGTGTCGTCGGGGCTAAACATAATTCTGCGGCGTTTTGGCGGAATTGTCCTCTTTTACAGAGATAGCACGTAACACGCGAAACGATTGCGGAGCGCGAAAAAAAAAAACTTACGAACGCGACACGAAAAGTTCTTGTTAATGAATATTGTATGTTTTTTTTTCTTATTTCCTCGTCGCCACTTTTATGTTTTGTTTTTAACAGAACCTATATTTATACATCAAATATTTTACACGGATACAAATTCACGCCACTTGTATATCAACGCACAGACACAGCACATACAGTCAATCGGGGAGAGATCACCGCTCGGACGCTAGGACGAATCTGATCTCTTAGTGGACGCTCACGCTCGTTCGCTGACCTCTCGGTAGATCGCACTAACACATCAACCGGTGACCGTTGCATGTCACCGGTGAGTTCCCGTGACAGATCTACCGAGCCAGGTTGGACCATAACATCTCCCCCCTTTTAATGCAGCCGATACCCATCGAGCCTACGCGGGAGTCTTCTAGGCCTAGAAGACCGGCGTGGCGGTTCCATCGGCTGCTGTCGTCTTCTGGGCAGAAAGGGTACTGGTCTGGGAGATGGTAACGGTAACGGAGAGTGGTCCTCATTGATTGTGACCGGAGCTGGTCGTGCGACGTTTGTTGAGTCCATCAGGAGGTCAAGCGGCAGCGGCGTTGTTGTTCCAGTAGGTTGAGCCACGGCGCAAGCATGGCAGGTTTCGACGCACTCCGAAATGTCCTCGTCGATGTTTGGCCAGTACACGTAACTTCTGGCTAGAGCTTTCATCCTCTGCATTCCAGGATGACCGTGGTGTAGCTGTTGCAGACATTTCTGGCGTAATCGGACAGGGATTACTACCCTCTCCCCGAACAAAATGCAACCTCGAACTGTAGACAGAGCCTCGCGTCTGTTAAAAAAGCGAGCCAGCTCTGCACCATAGGCGATGTTCGGGGGCCAACCTTCCATGACATAGCGAGAAACCTTGCGCAACAACAAATCTGCTCTTGTAGCGTTCGCAACGTCTCTAAAATTAAGAGGAAATGCATTAATTGATTTAGTTGCAACAAAACTTACATCATCTTCTAGTTCGGTGCTGGCTACGATGTATTCCGGTTCCGGTTTTGCGTGCTCGTTGATCAATCTGGACAATACATCAGCGTTCCCGAACTTTGCAGAGGGCACATATTCGATGCTGAAATCGTAAAGCTGCAAGGTGAGCGCGAACCGTTGCAGTCTATTGGCGGTGTAGACTGGTATACCCTTCTTCTAACCGAATATGCGCAGCAACGGGCGATCAGCGGTCTGCAAGCGAAAATGACGACCGTACAGCATTTTGTGGAACTTGGTGACGGCGAATATGATAGTAAGCCCTTCGCGATCAATCTGGCTGTATTTGGTTTCGGCGCTAGTTAGCGCTCTCGATGCGTGTTGTACAACCCTCAATGAACCGTCTGCGAATTTGCGGCTGATGGTAGCCCCGAGTCCCACGGCTGATGCATCTGCAGACACTACTATTTCGGCGTTCGGATCGTATGCGTTAACAACAACTCGGAGGATAGCATGTCCTTAAAACGGGTGAAGGCGCGCTCACATTCTGGTGTCCAAGCGAATTTGTCCTCGTGCTTTAATAGGGCGTCTAGCGGGTATCGTAGGTCACGCATTCTGGGTACGAATCTGCCGTAATAGTTTATCGCGCCTAGGAATGACCGGACTTCACTCACGTTTCTTGGCGCTGGCAGCTTTCTTATAACTTCGATCTTAGCTGGATTGGGTCGAAGGCCACGTCGATCGATGATGAACCCGAGGTATTCGATCTGCTCCATCTTGAAAGCGCACTTTTCCGCACGGATAGTGAATCCGTATTGCTGAATACGACGGAAAAGGTTCAGCAGATTCTCGTCGTGCTCGCGTTCCGTTTTACCTCCGACTATTACGTCATCCATGTACCCTGATGTGCCCTTCAGCCCTGCGAGCATGGTATCAATAAGTTGTTGAAAAGCAGCGGGAGCGATTTTGATACCAGGCGGTAGGCGGTTGTAGTGGTACAAACCGCGATGGGTGTTAATCGTAAGCAGGGGGCGGTATTTGGCGTCGATTTCGACTTGCAAGAATGCGTCGGAAAGGTCGATTTTGCTGAAGTATCTAGATTGGGCCAATTTGGAGAAGATATCGTCTGGGAGCGGTAGTGGATACTCGTGTGACCGAAGAGCCGAATTCAGTCCTGTCGAATAGTCCCCACATATTCGGATGCTACCGTTGCTCTTCCTAACGACGACAATTGGCGCGGCCCACTCGGAATAATCAACTGGCGTGATGACCTTCAGCTGTTCCAGGCGATTTAGCTCCTTCTCAACAGTTGCTTGCATGGCGTAAGCCACCGGACGTTTTGGACAGAAGGTAGGGCGGACGTTGGGTTTTAGATGCAGTTTAATGTTGGCCTTCGTGCATAGCCCTGTACCATTAAACACGGCCGGAAATCTGTTTTCCCAGGTAGCAGATTCGCATTCTACTTTGCTGCAAAGCACATCTAAAGGCATCTGTCCCAGTTGGAAAAGGTCGATGATATCCGCTCCTAATAAATGCAAGTCTGATGGTACGACACGGATTGTCGCAACTTCTGTCCTCCCGTGAATCGTCACATGCGATTTGAATTCGCCGTCGAGCTGCAGACGTGTACCCGATGCCGTTTTTGCGTGTACTTTTGCCGATGAAAGCGTTGGCATACCGAGCTGCTTCCACGTCTCCCGTCCGATAATAGTGATATCGGATCCTGTGTCGAGCTGCAATTCGATCGTCCTGGTTCCTATCTGCGTGATAACGTATTTACGTTTTTGTTGCACGTTGCCCACATTGACCGTCACTACACGTATCGCTACAGCTGATCGCTTGCGGAATCGGGATCCTCTCTCTCTCCTTGGGCCCGAAGTGCGACAGTAGCCCTCTCGATGTCCGTGTCTCCCGCAATCCTGACACTTGTGAGAGCCGTACGTACACTCTCGCACCCAGTGGTATTCACCACACAACCAGCACGGTCTGCGTGGTTTCGACACCGGTGCACTTTCCACATTTCGCGGCTGCGTCTGGCGCTGGTGCGTGTAGTTAGGCCGGTTTGTTGCAGGAAAACGTCGCTTCTCTTCGTTGTGCAACGCCAGTACTCGATCTACCCCCTCGGCGGATATCAACGCGCTGTCTACTTTGAGACCCAGAATGCGTTGACCTTCGGTAGACAGTTGCTCCAACGTTATCTCCGATTTCCCCTCAATGATGGTCAGCAATCGCATGCGGATCTCGGCATCCGCATCGTCTCTCAATCCGCATATCAGTATAAGGCATTTGAATTGCGCTTCATTCATCGATGCGAACTGGAAGTCGTCACAGGCGCGGTTTACTCGGCTCGAAAAGGTTAACAGATCCTCGTTCCTCGCTTTCACTATCTTTAGGCATCTGTAACGTTTACTAAGCAGCGATTCTGTTAAGCCGAATAGGGTTTTAAGCTTGCTTACCGTTTCATTGAAGCTGATGTCGCGGGGCAACTGTGGTAGGATGTAGTTTGAGTACCGTGCGTGCTCGATCGTGCCCAATTTCCTCATCATCAACCGAACTTTTGCCGAATCCTCGAGCCGGGAAGCATCTTGTGCAAACACGTCCTCGTAACGCTTGTACCACGCGTTGAAAGTTAAACCGGATTCTGCCTCGTACCGGAATTCCGTGATGCTTGCCGATAATGCATCCATGATGATCTCGGGGTCTCGTGGCGCTGCTGGCTGCTGCTGCGGTTGGTACTGGGGCTGGGGTGCTGTATGCTGTTGCTGCTGCATCATCTGTGCCATCATTTGTTGCTGTTGCTGCTGCTGCTGCATTTGTTGCTGCATTAGTTGCAGCATTTGGTACAGCATCGCTGTGTCGGGACCCTGCGTCGCCGTGCCTGACTGTGCTGCTGCGGCGGGATGCTGGGAGGGTGGATGAACTGTAAGCGTCCCTGTGCTTTGCGATGGCGGATGCTGGCGTGGGACGAAAGCTGCGTTCAATGCGTTTGCTCCGTTCTGGGACAACCGACGTTGATCGTCCATCCCGGTAGTGTCGTCGGGGCTAAACATAATTCTGCGGCGTTTTGGCGGAATTGTCCTTTTTTACAGAGATAGCACGTAACACGCGAAACGATTGCGGAGCGCGAAAAAAAAAACTTACGAACGCGACACGAAAAGTTCTTGTTAATGAATATTGTATGTTTTTTTGTCTTATTTCCTCGTCGCCACTTTTATGTTTTGTTTTTAACAGAACCTATATTTATACATCAAATATTTTACACGGATACAAATTCACGCCACTTGTATATCAACGCACAGACACAGCACATACAGTCAATCGGGGAGAGATCACCGCTCGGACGCTAGGACGAATCTGATCTCTTAGTGGACGCTCACGCTCGTTCGCTGACCTCTCGGTAGATCGCACTAACACATCAACCGGTGACCGTTGCATGTCACCGGTGAGTTCCCGTGACAGATCTACCGAGCCAGGTTGGACCATAACACATTGACTAGAAAAGTGTGTCCTGTTTGCGATGATCAGCACTATTTGGCGAATTGTGTGGCCTTTGGAAAACTAAGTGTTGCTGAGAGGGAAGAAGTGGTGAAGAAAAAGGGCCTGTGTTTCAGCTGTTTGAGGCAAAATCATCGCATCAGATTCTGCAGAGCGACCACGAGATGCAGCCAGTGCAACGGTAGACATCACACGATGTTATGTAAAGGGCAGTAGATCCCGTCGCAACAACATCAATTGCCTATGCAGCCCACGAACGAAGACATCAACATCAATGCAGCTACACGTGACGAATCTAAATTGGAGAGCATGGTGTGGCTCTCAACGGCTGTCGTACTGGTACAAAACGAGCAAGGAGTAAAACATCCAGCCAGAGCGTTGATTGATCAAGGGTCACAATCCAACTTTATTTCTGAAAGATTGGCACAACAACTGAAACTGCGCAAGAAGACAATGCTCAAACCACTCTCAGGCATCGGATCAGTGTCAGTATTTGCGAATGGTATGGTTTCGGCCCAGATTAAGTCTCGTGTTTCAGACTATCAGACAACGCTCAATTTTCTTGTACTTCCGAGAGTAACGGCAGACTTTCCCAGTCGATATAGTGATGTCAGCAGATGGAATATTCCGAACGAAGTCGTATTAGCCGATCCATTGTTTTTCAAGCCGGAAAGGATTGACTTGCTAATTGGTGCAGAGGTGTTCGGAGAGCTATTAGAACAAGGCCGCATTGCATTAGCGAACCATCTTCCCAACTTGTTACAAACTAAACTCGGCTGGATTGTTTGTGGAAAGGTGTCTGAAAGGAATGTATTATCCACTGGAGGTGAAATCGCTGGTTGTGCCATAGATGAAGAATTCCATTCGGCTATGGAGATGTTGATCAAGCTGGAAGATATACCTGAAAAGAAGCTACCCACCCCGGAAGAAAGCATTTGTGAAGATTGGTACAACAAAACAACTCGCAAAAATGAAGAAGGAAGATATATAGTTAAACTCCCTAAGGTGCCTGATTTTGAGAAGGAACTCGGCGAGTCTTTTGGCAATGGAGTAAGAAGATTGGAAGCAGTTGAACGGCAGATGAAGCAAGATTCAATGTTGGATAAGGAGTACCATCAATTTATGGGAGAATATGAGAAGCTTGGTCACATGTCAAAGGTGGCACGTGAAGATATAGAAATGCCATGTTACTACTTGCCGCATCATGCTGTTTGGAAGCCAGGGAGCACTACAACCAAGTATAAAGTAGTGTTCGACGCTTCCAGCAAGACGAAGAGTGGAAGGTCGCTGTAGGATTGATGACGTTGGGTGGTGATGTACAATATCACATCTTCTGCTATGCTTCAGAGCGAGGATATGGAGCATGCATGAATCTTCGACGTACAACAATAGCAGGCGAATCTACTGTGTGTTTGATGGTGTCGAAATCCAAGGTCCGACCATTGGCGAAGCAATTGACAATTGCTAAGTTGGAGTTGTGTGCAGCAGTATTGGGCAGTCGTTTATGGAGCTTTACGAGGAAGGCGCGTTTGATAGATGCACCCTGTTTTCTGTGGACAGATTCGATGACTGTCTGGCATTGGATACAATCGCCACATTATCTTTGGAAGACGTTTGTGGCAAATCGTACGGCAAAAATTCAATCCTTGACGGAAGGATGTATATGGCGTCACGTTCCTGGTGCTGAAAACCCTGCTGACTTGGTGTCGAGAGGATGCGAACCCGCTCGGTTCGTTACTAATACGCTTTGGTGGTCGGGTCCGTCTTGGCTACAACTCAGAGAGGAATGTTGGTCTGTCACGCCAAGCGACCGCATTGAAAATATAGTCGAGGAAAGGAAAACGGTGGCACTAGTCTCTTCAGAGACTGAAGAGAGCTTCGGTAGCTGTTTGTTTCCACGATTTTCATCGTTCACTAGATTGCGAAGAGTGCTGGGATACGTTCTTCGATATCTCCAACGTTTGCGAATGCGGACAAGGAAGATGACGGTGTACACCAATCACGCGGCAACTGCATTGACAACAGAAGAACTAAGAAAGGCAGAGGAGGAAGTTTGTCGTCTTGCGAGACAAGATTGTTTCCCGGAAGAGGTGAAACTTTACAACAAAAACGACATCTACCACGAAGATCTCATCCCTGAGTTCTACAGCGAAGCATCCAATCGTTCTCGCTAAGGACCATCAGTTAGCCACACTTTTAGCGAACTACTACCATCTAAGAATGCTACACGCCGGCCCGCAGCTAACAATGACCACGGTAAGACAACGTTTCTGGATTTTAGGTGCACGATCGTTGTTGAAGAAGATCTGCCGACAGTGCGTGCGATGCTGCAGAACAAACCCAACTTTCGTGACACAACCAATGGGCGACTTACCGGTGTCACGAGTGAATGAAGCGAGACCGTTTGCTGTATCTGGAGTCGATTACTGTGGTCCTATGTACGTGAAGGGAAGTCATCGAAGAGCAGCACCGACGAAGGAGTACATTGCGGTGTTTGTGTGTTTTGTTACACGTGCGGTACATCTGGAGTTGGTGACTAGTTTAAGTACACAAGCGTTTTTGGCAGCCTTACGGAGATTCATATCGAAAAGAGGAATGATAGCAGAGCTTAACTCTGACAACAGTATTAATTTTAAAGGAGCGTCAAACGAATTGCGTGAATTGTACGATATGATGAGGTCAGAAGAGTTTTCTAATACGATAAATACGTGGTGCAGTGATCAAGGATTTGTATGGAAGTTTATACCACCTGGCGCACCTCATTTTGGCGGTTTATGGGAGGCTGCGGTTCGTTCAATGAAATACCATCTAAAAAGAGTGATAGGAGATAGGGCTTTGAGCTATGAGGATTTTACAACTTTATTAACACAAGTTGAAGCATGTTTGAACTCACGTCCAATCACACAACTCTCTGATGATCCATTAGATATGGAAGCGTTAACTCCAGGACATTTTCTTACGGGATCAAATATGCAGCAATTGCCGGAATTAAATTTGAAGGAAATACCAGAGAATAGATTAAATCATTGGCGAATAGTACAGCAGAGATTGCAACACTTTTGGGATCGATGGCAATCAGAATACTTACAAAACTTGCAAGGAAGAACAAAATGGAATGTATCACCTAAACAAATCGAAAAGGGAATGATGGTTATTATAAAGGAGGAGAATGTCCCACCAGGTAAATGGGCATTGGGGAGAATAGTAGAAGTTTATCCAGGAAAGGATGGGATTGTGCGAGTAGCAATGATTCGCACGGTGAATAATGATAGGGTTAAACGACCAGTTGCAAAGTTGTGCGTGTTACCAGTACATAGATGAGTGAAGCAGATAGAGCATTAGAAAAGAAAGTTGGAATTAGAGTATCATGAATTTGAGTTAAACGTTAAGGAGCGGAATAGAGTAAGTTTAAGGTAAAATTTATCAAATTTTAGGTGGTCGGAATGTTTGGGAATGCGCCTATGAGTAGGCAATAAGAAGGCATGTATTGCGATGAATTAGAATATTTTATAGCAGTTAGGGCATATTAGTATTGGTAAGCAGTAATTATTAGTAGGGCATATTAGTAGGTAAGCAGTACCTGAATATATTGTAATTAGTCTTAAAGAGAAACCCCACCAGAGCAGTCAACATTGTGAAGAGCGATCCGAAATTGGTTGAGCTACGAAACAAATGGGATCATCCAACTTTGGATAAATCAAACAAAATGTGGAACGACTGGCTAGTTCGTGTTGAATTGGTCAATCATATACGCATTCCGAGATGGATTTTAAACACGCCAAAATCGGAAATAGAATTACACGTTTTTGTGGATGCATCCGATATACAACCGTTTATATGCTGCTTTGCAACCGTTTTATATGCTAGAAGCGCAGACACTGGACACTGGAGCTCACGTCCAATTTCTTGCTGCTAAGGCTAGAGTAGCTCCTATAAAGGGACTATCGATTCCTAGAATGGAGTTGCAAGCAGCTCTGTTAGGAGTAAGACTATGGGAAACAATTATAGAAAAAAACACGAATTAAAATCACCAGATCGATATTCTGGAATGATTCTTAAACTGTTCTGGCATGGATAAATTCATCTCACCGCAAATATAAACATTTTGTTGCGCACCGGATCGGCGAGATATTAGATATCACAACGGTAGATCAATACAAATGGGTACCATCAGAAAACAATCCAGCAGACGAAGCGACAAAAATAATAACAAAACCTTCAATATGCTTAACAGGGCACAATTCTTAAAAATGCCAGAAGATAAGTGGCCGCAAAATATAGTAGAAAAATCTGTCAAAGAAATTAATATTACAAATTTCCATCAAGAGGGAAAAATTCAGGAGAAATTTCACTCACGTTTAATCATAAAATAACAGAAATTAGACGTAATCAAACAATAAGAGGTAAAACACTGGTAATTGGCAGCGTCAAGGGCTCATCGTGCACCGGAGGGGTCTACAAGACGTCCATCTATACTTGGGAGAACGCATTGGTGTTTTACGAGTTCGAAATCAGGCGATTCGAATACACAGCATCAGCGGACATCGAAGACGACCAAAAATTAATAAGAAATGGTATTACGTGTCCATATAGTGCCGGTTGGTGTCTCGACGCCGAATACGGATACTTCACTTGGGAGTTAGATCATCAAAGGTTGTGCGAAAGAACCGAATTTGAGATAATATACGAGAGCACGGTAAACAAGACGTTTGACAACGACAATGTTATCGGTTATAAAAATGCTGTGTACACCCTAATAACAAAAGAATTTGTTTTCCATAAGGGCCCGCGACATAAAACAAATTTGCGGCTTCGACAGCTACGTAACCGATCACCCGAGAATCTGCATCCTTGAGTTAAACGGTTACCAATCACCGTTCAAACTCAAGGCGGTAAATGGGAGAAACATGGATCTCTTAACCTATTTTAAATAACGCTGGTAGAAAGTTATCTAGGACAGAAGCTGAATGACGTTTACACAACGGTAATGACAGAAATGTGTAAAATAGATAAAGCGCTAATGGAGACCAAACTAGCGCTTGCACGAGTTAAAACTATAGGGTTCGGACACAGACGAAGGAAATCGAGACTTGCTTGTTCTGCGGTCAAAATCGGAGTGAGTTTATTAAGTTTGATTTACACACAAATTGGTTATTGGGAATTGGATAGGGAAGGGAAAGGTATTGAAGATTCTTGATGACTATTGCTGATTCGGCTATTGCATGTTTTGCAATCGGTAACTAGGTCAGAAGATCAACACGGTTTGCTGATCGACGCTGTTTGCTGATCGTGTGCATTCGGGCCGGTGGCGGTTGACAACACTAGGAAATGCTGAGTTGACAACGCAGGTTGTTAACTCACGCTCAAACCCCAGCTAGTTCGTTTCAAATCTTGTAAAACGTCCACGTTATACAGCAGTAGTCGCCGCGAAAGTATGGTATATTCTCGAATGCAAGCCAGTATTCGTTACTTACGACTTAATCGATACCATTGTACATGGAAGAATACTGTACGACATCTACGGAATTGATCGGCAATTACTAGCTTCATTTAGGGACTCTCTTACAAATCTACTATCGCATCAAAACCATATGATGAAAAATCGAACAGACAACGCCCAAAATGAAACACCTTCGATCAACAATCAACATTTACATCGTCTGCCTAACACCAAAACCGGCCTATTTTATAACCGGCACAGCATTTTTATAACCGGCCCTGACACAAGTAACAAAATGATGAATCTTCAAACAGAAGGATGTCTACAAACAACAGCCCAATCTACAATTTCTTCAGCAGCCTCTGGTAATTACATTTAAATCGAGTGAAATCAACTAGTGTTAGTTCGATAACGAACCGCTGTTGAACCGACCACGCGAAGGAATGATCGATTTGGAGATCTCCGCGCAGATTCCTGGCCTTGTCAGAGTTGCTTGAATCAGGCGGCTAACCTTTTTTCCTGGAAAACCAGGAGAAGTTTTTAGCGGCGGACTCGCACTACACTAACTCGGCGTGGACAACGGGAATGCCGTAGCTCGATCAGACGATTAGCCTTTTTTCCTGGATAACCAGGAGAAGTATCTAACCGTGGTTCTTGCTTGGCTTGATTTCGCCTAATTCTTCCGACGGAGTGGGGAGGCACCGAAATGCGTAACCAATTTCCGGAGGGAAGGCAAAGGTGAAACTTTCCCGATTCTGTATCGATACCCAAACAATGAAACACAAGTTTCTTCGTTGAGGTTTGGATTACAAGTCAATTTTTATTCTCAAAAAACCTGTCTTATATACTAAAATTCCGTGGGAAAAAGAACATGAAACAGTATTACATCGATCTCCTTTTTCCTAATTCGGTATGCTGATGCGTTGACCCCTGCCAGGCGTCGGCTAGTGTAGGAGGTCTGTAATGTAACAATATCTGGCAATTGTTACCCTATCGTTTTATGACCACGGGTAATGCATCGCGCATCTGTGGTTCAAGTGCGTATGCCTATTTTCGTATTGCCTATTGCCTGCGCGTCGTTTATTCTATTCGTCAAATTGGTCTTTCCTTCACTGCCCTACGACCGTGCCTTGATCTTCGCGTTGATCGTTTTTAATCGCGCAATGACAATGTATGCATTGTGTTCTAGTGTTAACCCTTTTCGGCCCATGTTCTTCACTTTCGTTTTTATTACACGGCTTGAGTTTATTTATAATTTCCATATGTCTGGATATTGTCCCCTTTCTGATATTTCCAATAACGCACCATACTTTCGTTTTCCTCACGGTATGAGGCCTCTCTGTGACTTAAGGTTGTTTTCCTAAGATAATATTTTCCGGTGAGAATTTATCCTAAACAAAGATATTTAGTTATTTAAAGTTTCTCATCTAACTCTTGCATGCCTGTCAGATTAGCTCAATTTTATTTTGTCGCGTTCGCAACATTCCGGCCCTCGTAAAACTACAAGTTTTACCAAATAAACGCGACGTATTACTGCCGAGATAAAATTTAACTTCTCCTTTTGAGTTGATTTTCCTAATATTTTAATCAATTGAATTGTCTCGCGCTCTCATTATACGACACCTGATTTTAATTGCACGCATTCTGCCGTTGACGGTTCATCGATGCTTGCAGTTGGTTGTAGAAACGATTTACAGATGTCTAGCCGGTGAGGATGCGTTAGTGCTCGTAGGTTGTCGCGGCGATGACGAAGGAGATAATAGTAGTGAGGCATAATTCACTGTTGGTTGCACATTGGACTACTCGTAGGGCTGCGCGTTGGGCGTTGAAGCTCAGATACGATTTTGATTGACACGATTTTCAAAAATCTCTACAGGATAAGAGATGTTGTAGTTTCTCGTTGATTTCACACGTCGTCGTCTTAAACACGATGACTCAGTTGGGCGATTTCTCAAGTGGCTACGATGTGAAGAATAGTGGTCATTTTGATGCTGGATTTTAAGATTTGGATATCGATAGTTGAAGATGCATTGTAATCAGCTGGTCGACCAAGATTAAAGTTTAGACCGCAGTAAGGCGTTATGCGGAAACTATTGTAGACTTGGATGTTGTTCAGCTCTGATTTAGTTGCACAGAAGAAGTGATTCTTTCATCACTTTGTACAGCAGGTTTTTCATCTTCTGGAGATCTCAGCATCTTGACCTTGCTTTCCATCAGACTCGGCCCATATGACCAAACAGTAGTCTCTCGATGGCGTAAGCAAGACATACAGCATTTGTTCGACCTTGAACGTTTGATAGTTGAACATTAGCTAGCTTTCTTCGTAGATTATAGTTGTGACTTTGCACACCCTTTGAAGTTCCACTTTTTTGTTGAGATAGCCAAATTCGTATCTAAGCACTAGCCAACCGCATATTACCGCTTGGTAGTTCCCTTCGACGTTGACCGTTGTCATCTAATTGTTGATAGCAGACCAACTGTTTCTGCCGGATGAAGAATAACGCTCTGAAGACTTCTCTGATGCTGGTTGAACTCAGACGTTACTGATGAAATACCTTGCCCTTGCGCGGTTGCGTAGCAATTACAAGACTTTTGATATAGAGAGTCATAGTCGATTTTTTCTAACGTTTGAGCTAATCTCTTCACTACTACTTTTTTAGAAAACTAATGTGTATTTTTTCTCGCAATGTCCATTAGACGATCGTTTTCTACTTTGAATTTTTGAAAGTTAAAATACTTGAATCATTTGTGTCGAATTGATTTGATAGATTTTTTTGTCTTCCTATATCATTTGTGGCATGCAAGAGGCTTTTTTCTTTTTAGAATAGTTTGTTGGTTGCAATCAAATATGTAATCAATCCCCTTGTTGTATTGCCCAAAACTTCAGCTGAAAAGAGAAATAACATGATTAATATTAAGGTCGATAAATTGTGGGACATTACCCTGAGGCCTTTGATTAAACCAATAAACCCTTTTCCTATAGGCTTAATCGTTTGTGTGATTGCAGTAGCTTCCTTTGAGCTGGGTGTCAAAACCTTGTAGTTCCATGCATCAGAAATTATTTTCTTACTTTTCATCTTTATTGTTGGTAATTCTTTATCGATTACCTCTTCAATCATATTTTCTTTATGAATTCCTATGAAACTACTTTCAATTGGTCCTTTATTGGGTAGTCTTTGTTTCTTGTTTAACGGTGGTTCAAACTTTTGTTTGCCGTAACCATTTAAATCCGCCAGTTCTTTGACTGAACGGCGGTATTTCCCGTGCAAAGTTTTAACAGGTGTAGATCCTTTTCGATCTTTTGTCTTTTGTTTTTCCATAAAAACGTTGGAGTTTGCGATACAGGTAGAAATCCTATTTCTTTTCTTTTTTGTAGTTGATACCTGAACAACTGAATTTTCATTTATTAATTTGTAGCCCTTTTGACGAATTTCTCCGGATTTATCTCTTTTTGACCCATGACCATTGATATCTCTGCAAATTATTTTTTCAGATTTTATTTTCCGTCGTTTTGCTGGTTGTTTTAAGCTTGACTTTGCAATATGCGTAGAAAGAGAAATTTGAACACCTGGTTTTAATCCACACTTTTCTACTGAAAATTGGTTGGATATTGGTTTACGAAAACTTTCTTTCTCTTGTACTATCATGGAATATTCCTCTTCTTGGCTTTCGGTTGTTTTTCCGTAAATTAGCCAACCTAATCTTGTCCTCATTGCTATCGGTTCTGTGGGTTTACCATATTTATGTTTAAACCCCATCAATAAATGATTGTTATTCAAGCCGATCATTATAGTGGGTCGAATATTTTGAAATCCTGAAACAGGAAGATTAGCAAGGTGAGGATATTTTTTGCTTAGATCATCATAATCTAAAGATTGAACAGGTAGTTTCAAATCTTTAACCGTTCTCACATTCTTCAGTTGAAAACCTTTTTTAGTTGGACCCTTGATTCTTAATTCCACGTTTTGGCTTTTAACGTGTTCAGTTTGTTTGCCTTGTGTCCAAAGTAATTGGAGCGGTTTTACTTCCCCATTTAGGTTAAGTTGTCGCGCAACCTTTTCTTCTAATAGGGTCGAGGATGAACCTGGGTCTAAAAGCGCATAGGTTTTTATTTTATGATTGCCGTTTATCAATTCAACTGGCAACACTTGGAAGTGCGTTGATGATGTTGCTTCTAGTTCTTGATGATTGTTTACTCCTGCGATTTCAAAATTTTGAGGTACATGAAGCATTTTATGATGCCTATCGGTGCATCCATTTATCCCGCATATTTGCGCGGATCTACAATCATGTATTGTATGATTGTTAGATTTCAAGCAACCTAAACATAACCCTTTATTTTGAGTAATTTTTATTCGCTCAGATGGCACCTCATTGACCAATGCATAACATTTGATCGTTTCATGTAGCTTATTGCATATTAAGCATTTGCTAGCAGCTTCCGAATTCTGTTCGAAATCCTTACCCCTTTTGATTGGTTGTTGAAGACCTTTGTATGGGATTTTTTGTTCGTGAAGATGAACGCCTCCACGTTGGGTATGTGCGGATATCGTTTTTAGCATGTTTGCCGTTTTAGCGAAAGGTCTCAGCCAATCGCATAGGTTATCTAAAGTTTGAACCCTTAACGGTGATTCCGCTTCAGCCATATACTGGGCTCTTTTTTCCTGAATTTGGTGTGGTAGCCTAGCAGTCAACTCCAACACCAGAGTGTGATCTTTCAGGTAGTCCGGTTCCCTCATCAAGTTTACTGTTTGAATGAGGTTTTCTAAAGCGTTTACCATTTCCACGACAATGCTCTTGGAATCTCCTCGGATTTTATACAGATTATTACGTAGTTCAAGATACACTAAATCTGTTCTTCCGAAGGAGTTTTTTAAACGTTTAATTATTTCTGGCACGTTTGAAGAATCCAGCATTAATTGTTGAACGCTTTTGAGGGCTGGTCCATATAAGGCCTGTTTAAGGCGGTTTAAATTTTCTAAATTAGAAAATCTTCCCTCCTCATTTGTATCATCAAATGTTTGTTTAAAATTTGGCCATTCTACAGGATCCCCTCCAAATCTCGGCAACTGCATAAGCGATTGTCTTTTCAATAGCGTTTCTATGTGCGGCGATCCTTGTTTGTCGCTCGCAATAGTTGTTACTGCTTTCAAAAATTCTTGTAATTGCTCTTTCGATTGTTCTTGTTGACCAAGCAATAGTCTTGAAAACATAGCCTCTGTATCCTTACTAGCAAATTCTTTGGGCAATCTATTAAGTTCGTACGCTATTTTTTGACATTTAACGCAAAGCCAACATTCTTCCGGCTTTGGTTTACGTGTTAGTTTGGCACATGTTAAATGAAACCACCTATCACATTCATAGCATGAAATCATGCTTTCTTCGGAAGTTTCTTCCGCCACGCACAATCGGCAACTGCCGGAAGTGTTCGTGGTAAATTTGTAAGGCATCTCGGCGGATCTTTAAAATTCCTACTCTGAGCTATAGATAAGAAAGTTCGACTTACCGTTTTCGGTGTTACCTTTCCTTGACGTGCCCGGTAGTTCAATGTGGTCTCGATCTCGCTGATAATTCACTCCGGAGTCGTACTAAAAAACCATCTGCACCGATAGTCAACTGACTTACTCCGTTAAGATACGCCTTACGAGAACTTTTTCCCACGTGCGTATTGCTGATAAGCTTCCTTTATGCACTGGTATTTTATGTCCTCAATTGTTTAAACTCGAGCACTTTAATGCGATCGCAACGTCATTCATTCGGTTAACTTATTATTCCGCGGTTGTCCACGTACTGATTGTTAAACACGATTTCTTTCGTAAGCATAGACGTCTTCGCTAAACATTTAAAGTTACTTTCGAGTTTGTTTCGGATGTGAACTTTTTTCGTTCACTCCGGAGCCGTATTGTAACACTAGTGTTCTCGAATAGTAAAATAACGTACTCCGTTTAGTTCTACCTTTTTGGAAGAACTTTATTACCCTTTGGTATGGGTTAGTTCGGAGCCGTGTTTATTGCTTATATATAGCTTATATCACGCACTGGCACTCACTGATGCTCTCCGATTTTGTTCTGCACTTGTGCACATATGATCGCAACGGCACTCGATCGGTTCACTTATAGCACTGTAGTTTTTACGTGTATTAATTGTAAACCGTTTCACTCGCTGCAATTCACTTTATTTTTCACGAGCGCAGAATTTGAATCTGAACCTTTTTGAAGCACTGCTTGGTGCGGGTTCAGTTATATGCTGTTCTTTTGGCGACAGCACACCACGAACGTAAGTTCGCTCGAATGAGTCGTTAACGCGCGCGGATATTAACAACTCCTCTCTGGAGCCACCATTTGTTAGTTCGATAACGAACCGCTGTTGAACCGACCACGCGAAGGAATGATCGATTTGGAGATCTCCGCGCAGATTCCTGGCCTTGTCAGAGTTGCTTGAATCAGGCGGCTAACCTTTTTTCCTGGAAAACCAGGAGAAGTTTTTAGCGGCGGACTCGCACTACACTAACTCGGCGTGGACAACGGGAATGCCGTAGCTCGATCAGACGATTAGCCTTTTTTCCTGGATAACCAGGAGAAGTATCTAACCGTGGTTCTTGCCTAATTCTTCCGACGGAGTGGGGAGGCACCGAAATGCGTAACCAATTTCCGGAGGGAAGGCAAAGGTGAAACTTTCCCGATTCTGTATCGATACCCAAACAATGAAACACAAGTTTCTTCGTTGAGGTTTGGATTACAAGTCAATTTTTATTCTCAAAAAACCTGTCTTATATACTAAAATTCCGTGGGAAAAAGAACATGAAACAGTATTACATCGATCTCCTTTTTCCTAATTCGGTATGCTGATGCGTTGACCCCTGCCAGGCGTCGGCTAGTGTAGGAGGTCTGTAATGTAACAATATCTGGCAATTGTTACCCTATCGTTTTATGACCACGGGTAATGCATCGCGCATCTGTGGTTCAAGTGCGTATGCCTATTTTCGTATTGCCTATTGCCTGCGCGTCGTTTATTCTATTCGTCAAATTGGTCTTTCCTTCACTGCCCTACGACCGTGCCTTGATCTTCGCGTTGATCGTTTTTAATCGCGCAATGACAATGTATGCATTGTGTTCTAGTGTTAACCCTTTTCGGCCCATGTTCTTCACTTTCGTTTTTATTACACGGCTTGAGTTTATTTATAATTTTCTTATGTCTGGATATTGTCCCCTTTCTGATATTTCCAATAACGCACCATACTTTCGTTTTCCTCACGGTATGAGGCCTCTCTGTGACTTAAGGTTGTTTTCCTAAGATAATATTTTCCGGTGAGAATTTATCCTAAACAAAGATATTTAGTTATTTAAAGTTTCTCATCTAACTCTTGCATGCCTGTCAGATTAGCTCAATTTTATTTTGTCGCGTTCGCAACAACTAGGGCATTAACAATCTAATATCTAAGTAATTACGTCACGTTTATCTGGTAAAACTAGTCGTTTTACGAGGGCCGGAATGTTACGAACGCGACGAATTGAAATAAATTTAACGGCATGCGAAGGTTACATAAACAACTTTAAATAATTAAATATTTTTCACCTAAACCTGAACTCACAGATGGCGACCTCTTACCATGAGAAAACGACAGTATGGTGCGTTATTAAAAGCGGAAGAGGGACAATATCCAGACTTATGGAAATCATAAATAAAGGCCTTGTGGTAAAATACGAGAGTAAAGAACATGGGCTTTAACAAAACGGTTAAAGCTAGAGCCCAGCATATACATTATCGTTGTGCAATCAGTTTCACGAAAAAGGGGCCAACCACGTATTATCCGTAGTACAGTGAAGGAAAAAAAACATTAAACGAATAGGGTAAACGACGCACAGGCAAAAGATAGGAAAATAAACATACGCACTTGAGCTACAGATTTAGCCTATCGAATATGCATAGGACGATGCATAGCATCAAACGTATCGGCATACCGCGTTAGGATGAAGAAGATCGATGTAATGCATTTCATGTTCTTTTTCCCACAAAATTTTAGTATATAAGATAGGATTTTTTGAAAATAAAATCGACTTGTAATTCGACTTCAAGCAAGAAGCTTGTGTTTCATTTCTAGGGTTCTCTTACAGAATCGGGAAAGTTTCACCTTTGCCTTCCCTACGGATGTTGGTCCCGCACTTTGGTGTCTCCCCACTCCGTCGTTAGAATTAGGCGAAAATAAGCCAAGCAAGATCCACGGTTAGAAACTTCTCCTGGTTATCCAGGAAAAAAGGTTAATCATCTGGTCGCGCCACGGCATTTTCATTGTCCACGCTGAGTTAGTCAAGTGCGAGTCCACCGCTAAAAACTTCTCCTGGTTATCCAGGAAAAACGGTTAGCCGCCTGAATCAAGCATCTCTGACAAGGCTAGGAATCTGCGCGGAGATTTCCCGAATCGATCACTCCTTCGCTTGGTCGACTCGAATTAACATAAGAAATGGAACACCAGAGACCTGTCGAGGATATAGTGCCACCGAAGTAGAAGAGATTAAGTTGATGTTCTAGTAACTTGTAGACAATAACATTAAACAAATTTTGAAGAAGAGTTATAATCTCACACACTTTTATACAAGTTGATTTGTCACATGCAAAATTGGTCCACATAGCATTATTATACTAACAGTTACGCAAAATATTTTTCTCTGCTATTGTAATGGACTTAAAAGTCGTGCAAAAATACAGCATAAGTATTGCATTAATGTTAATATATTTTTAAATTCATTTAGTTTAATAAACGTTTACTTTTTATTATTTTTAGTCTTTTTGATATCGCATGTATTCATTCCAGTTTTTATGACTTACGGCATTTTTAATAACCTTTTTTATGATGTGGTTGTAAGAACCTATAGGCAATTATTTAAAGGCAAATAAATAATAAAAATATAAATAAAGGTTAGCAAATATCGACCTAACATTACTTGTCATGGCTGCAGAAACTCGGAAACCTTATATAAAAATAAGGCAATTTACTTTTCAGAAAGGTGAAATGTATGCGGAAGTTTATTGGAAAAATATAGCAAAATTAATCCAAATGCCCAAGTCGGATAGGCACTCGTCGTGAGAAACGGCTATAGAAGCGTTTGTGCAATCGCTTTCAAACAAATCGCACAAGCCGGTGTATGATACTAATTTTACAAATACTGCCAGTCTGACATACCCATCTAATGTTTATTTTTACTAACACTATTAACCCAGCAAAGTTTTAGCACATTTAGAATATTCTATTCACCAATTACACTCAGTCCTTCTGATAGCGATGCAAGGAGTAATATGTTCAACAAAGTACTTTACGCTTCTGTAGCAATTTATCAAGAAGAGCTCTTAGCCGAATATGACAGTGCTATGAGTTTTGCTATATTTTTCCAATATTTTGTAATATTTTATCTTTCCCAACAACAGACTACCTTATTTTTACTGTAGATTTACGAGTTTCTGTACTCGCATAAACCTAACCTTAACTAATATTTTTTCATATTTCGCTTTGCGTATCTATTTCTTGCACTGCTTGCAGGAATTGCTACTTCAATACAAATGCATTATTTGAAAACAAACCTTTAAAACTGCTTTAAGTTATAACAAATTGGAATGTAAGTTACGGCACGTGGCAGTTACCCGAAACCAGCAAGGGCACCGCACGACAACACCACCCCGACCCGAACCGAGAACGAGCATCGATAGGAACCGCGCAATCAGCAGAATCAACGATCGACGAGTTTGGCGAAATCAACGACTACAGCGATCGTCACAAATCAGTTCTTCCTACGCGTCTGACCAATATAGTCGCAACTAATAAAATCACCCCTTTTCTAAAAGCTGTACTCGAGCGGGATTTTCGTAACTTGTATAATTGCGATACCTAACATAATAAAAACTCAAATATTAAAAAGTAGTATCTCTGCCGCAAAATCTGCATAATGGGGGACCAAAAAATTAAAACAAAGTTATTCTAAAATATTTTTACATTTTTTAAAAATATCCTAATCTGATTATATTTTTGTACGATTTTTAAAGCGATTGCAATAGCAGAGAAACATATTTTCCGTAGGTGCTCGTATAGTTATGTAATATGGAGGAATTTTTCATATGCCAAAATAACTTGTATAAATTGTGTAAATTTTTGTTTCTTCAAAATATGTGCTTTTTTATTCGTTGCAACTTACTACAACATCAATTTAAACTATATCTTTTATTTTAATTTATTAATTAATGATAACGGACCGATGCCGTATTGTCACTACAGCATGTGGTGAAGGTGAATTCATCATTCAAATTCACGAAATAAAAACAATTTAACAAAATTAACAAAATTAAATAGGCATTTCCTCATAGTTTTTGCCATATCCCGGGCATGCTCGGTTAATTACCTCTTTTAGTTCTTGTTTTATTCAAAAACAACACAGTCTTCTTGTGTCTGCCGAGCAAATAACAAGTGCGTGCATTTGCCTGTCCCGAGAGACACTCGGCACAATACCAGAGTGTATTTGTGTTTAGTGAGATCAGCATTCCTGGAAAGTGCTGGACCCTACGGATCATACGGATAAAGTGAAAAGGCAACCTTATCCAATTGCGGCCTGGCGGACAGTTAGTCCGTGTGCAGGTCGATAACAATGAAGAAACGCTAAAGAGCTGCGTGTCCGAAAGCAAATCTCGACGAAGAATGCAACACCAATATCGTTCGCAAGCGTGTCGCATCACGCAATCTAGCCGCAACGCTGGCTTCCTTAAACAAAGGTGACATCGAGGTCACTCCTGCTGCTGATGCTGAAGCTGATAAGAGCACCACCATGGACGGTACTCTCACTACTACGGCGAGCACTTTCTTTCGTAATGAAAAAGTCCCACCGATAACGGTGCGTAACCTAAACGAAGAGCAATACAGCTCTTTCTGTGCTGCTACTCAACGAGGTGAACTGGACGCATCGTTTAGTTTCTCTGCAGATAGTTGCTGCAGAATATTCTGCAAAACGCGGAAATATCACGAAGCTGCTAAATCTTTATTAGCCAGCTTCAACCGTGAGTTTTTGACCCACGACTTCCCGGGGGATAATCCTTTTCGGGTTATTCTTAAGGGCCTGCACTTCGGCAATGAGTTGCGCGTTGAAAACATGTAAAAGGAATGCGGATTTCAGCCTTTGCAAGTGCGTGAGCTACATGCTGGCGTTGCTTTAAAGACACCATCCAAACTGTTCGAGGTTTCTTTCAAAACAGGAATCACGACCCTTGACGAGGTTCAGTCCATCAAGTACCTCAACTACACCAGTGTCAGGTGGAAGCGCTATTCGCCAAGACGAGACGAAGTCCAACAGTGCCAACACTGTTCATCATTCGGGCATGGCTCGAACAACTGCGCAATGCTCTCTCGTTGTGCTAAATGCGGTGGACGTCATCGCACAACGCAATGCACAACTCGAAGATCAACTGCTCGCTCTAGCAACCATCTTTTCTGCTTCCTTGGCACTAAAACCTCGAAAGGTCTCGTCCTGCCATTTCTGGCTTACTGTGACTTAATTTTACCCGTAATAGAGTATTCAGCCTTACGTATGGGGAGGAGGTCTGGATGGGATTTGAACCCCAGCCCTGCCGTGTGGGGACCGGCGCCGCTGTCGCCTCGGCCACCGAACCACCCTAACCATAGCCTGGCAACCATAGCCCCCGCAATCCGAACTGCCCAACACGGATCGCTTATTTGAAGAAAAATAATAACTCAAAAACGCATACAACTAAAAAGCGATTTCTTCCAGCTCCACTACCAGCTCAATCTCACTACTTTGGATGCAGAACAACTAGCGCCCAACTATAACACCACAACAACACAAACTCCATGCCAACACAGTTGCATGTGTCAGGGTAGCCCCAGTAGCATCGTTGCGCTACAGCAGCAGCAAAGTCACCAGCATCAATACTTGCAACTGCAAAATCCCAAACAACAGTCGGAGCACAAGCAACAGCTACCACTCCCAGCACAGCCGCAGCTAAATGAACAACAAACAGCACCATCGGCAACACACACTAAATCACGATCTACGTCCCGACACCATCGTAGGCATCCCAAAACAGTTGACCGATACTGTAACCCATGGCAGTGTACCACAAAAGCCAAAACCTTATCGACAACCTGTCCAAGACAAGCTCAACAAACTGCGTGCCGACCTCAGTGCAGAAGCTGAGGATGATGCGAAAGGGCTGTTTAAAGTGGTGGTTCAGCTCTGGTTGAAATACAAACGTGTAGTAAAACACTGCTCCAAAGACCAGATTTTCAGAACGATGGTCGATTTCATCTCTGGGACCCTAAAATGATTGTATGTGGTACTTGGAATGCCCGTTCCATCGCCCACAAACGGTTGGAACTTATTGATTTCGTCGTAAACGAGGATATCTCATTGCTTGCCTTAACGGAAACGCACTTAAAACCAACACAATCCTTCTATCTTCCGGAGCATGCTGTTGTACGTGTAGATCGGCAGAGCCTAGGAGGCGGTGTAGCGATAGCAGTGCATCGGTCTCTTAAATTCCGTGTACTTCCTCTCCCGGAGACCAAACCGGTTGAGTCTGTTGGAATAGAAGTCTCCACTACACAAGGAACGTTCCGCTTCTAGTCAGCCTATTGTGCGAAGCAAGCTAGGGGAAGCGACGGTTCAATTCAGATCCTGAAAAATGATCTACAAAAGCTTACACGAAATACACATCAATACATCATCGCCGGTGATTTGAACGCCAGACACCGCCAATGGAGCAATACTATCGCCAACGGAAACGGAACAATTTTGTGTGATGACCTTCAGACAGGATTTTACACAGTAGAATTCCCACCGCAGCCGACATACTACAAAAATGGAAGTTTCTCTACCCTTGATTTGTTCCTGACCAACATGGTGGTAAATGAACCCACAGCGATCACAGCACTTTCTTCAGATCACCTGCCTGTATTGATGAAAATCGATGGTTCGGGGACCGAGCCCAGGAAGGAACGCCTAAACTATCGTGCAGCGGATTGGACGAGATTTCAACGCATCACGGAAGCTACTATCAACGCCGAAATTCCGCTTAACACAATCAACGACATTGACGCAGCCATCACCATGCTCGAAGCCAGTATAAACAACGCGGTAAGTTCGTGCGTTCCTCGCGTTGAAATAAGTACAAAACTCATCCAGCTTGACCGTGAAACAAAAGGTCTAATCGACCAAAAGAACATTACCAAAGGACAGGGATAGGGCCTCCGCTTTCCGTCAAGCGGCTAAACTTTTCGAATATAGGCTTAGGTTACATAATAACCAACGATTCTCCAAGATGGTAAAGAATCTTCCCAAAAATTCCCAACCCTTCTCGCGCACTAAGCCCAAACCCATTCCTCCTCTGAAAGGTAACCCCATTATTTGCTTTACACCACAAGAAAAAGTATCCTTATTAGCCAACGTTTTTGCTAGCTCGCATAACATCAGCGACACAATGACCAGTCCACATGAAAACATTGTGCAAAGTAGTATTGGTGAAATCAATTCCCACTCTGACCCTGCTTTAGTCATAAACAGGACCTCACGAAGTGAAATTCATAATCAAATACAGCGTTTCCTTCAAGGCACCGGGCCGGATGGCTTTTTCAACATCTGCCTAAAACATCTTGGTCAATTCTTTGACCCTACTGACCAACATCTTCAATAGGTGCCTTGAGTTAGGATATTTCCCAGCTCGCTGGAAACATGCAAAGGTTATTCCTATCAGGAAACCTGGGAAAGATCCCTGCATGGCTTCCAGTTATAGGCCTATCTCCTTACTGTGCGTTCACACCAAAATCCTGGAGCGCATTATTCATGCAAGAATGGAAAACCATTGCTCTGAGAATAACACCCTGACTGAAGTTCAGTTTGGTTTCAGGAAAGCTCACTCTACGTCTCATCAACTGCAACGTATGATTAACAGCATAAACCAGGGTAAAATCCGTGGCTGGTCCACTGCCTTAACACTTTTAGACATTACAAAAGCCTTTGATAACGTATGGCACCATGGGCTTCTGCACAAATTGAAAGTACAAGATTTTCCAAAGTACATTTTAAAAATCATTCAAAGCTACCTTTGTGACCGTACATCAACAGTTCATTTGGGCTCACTCCGATCAGAGCCCTACAGTAACAGTGCAGGTGTTCCTCAGGGGAGCGTCTTAGGACCTCTTTTACATAATGGCTACACTACTGATGTTCCATCCCTAAATCAACGTGCGCAACTTTCTCTTTACGCAGACGATACTGCAATAATGCATAGCTCTCCGGTCTATGCAAAGCTCCATTCTGGACTGCAAAAAAGCGTTGATAAATATTTAAAACATTTAAACGACTGGAAGTTACTGGTGAACAGCAGTAAAATGCAGGCCATTGTTCTACCTTACCGAAAGCGTACTATGGCGACAATCCAACGGAAAGTGATTCAAATAGCAATCCACGACAATCCACTCCCCTGGACCCCTACCATGCGATATCTCGGCAACACACTAGAGAGCCACCTTACATTCAAAGCTCATATTGAAAAGCTTTAATCTAAAACATGCGGTCTTCTACTCAGTCAGAGGATTTATCTTATCAAAAGACGGTACACTCTTACAATAGAAAGCAAACTTATACTGTACAAACAAGTTATACTACCTGCAATTCTATATGGATCACACATCTGGGGGTCATGCTCCAACAGGAGTATCCTTGCTGTACTGCGAATACAAAACAAATTTTTGAAAATGATCCTCAATCACCCGTCAAGATACTGCACAGCACAGCTTCACAAGGAAGCTGGAACACTTCTTGTCAGGAATCATATCCCACAAAATCTAGATAACTTTAAACATAAATGTCTGTCATCCAATTTTAGAATGATTCAGACGTTGTTCCTTGATGATTAGGCAAGAGATTTGAAAATGTACATATTATAAATATTGCCTTGTTTAAAATAAGATAATTTAGGTTAGTTAGTCAGATACTTTAGGTACGTAAGATACATTAAGTAGATTCAACTAATATATGGGATGATTCCTTTCATGAAGGCAGCTTAAGTGACCTTCCTCTACCAGTTAGTATAACTGGTCTTCATAAAAATATGACTTATTTTCTTCAAATTAATTAAATTCGGTAGAAAACTACAGCGTAAACACTAAATAGGTGGATACCTGTCAGGATGTTCAAAGCGACCTATTAATGTAAATATTATTGTCAAATAAAACCAATTTTGTTCTTTAAAACATCAAAAACAACAGGTGCTCGTATAGTGGAGTAAATGACTGTATATCAGGGTCCAGAGAAACGACAAAAATACCAAACGTGCTTTCCAAATTACTAACAGTTAGTTTTTGTGGGCAGTGCTTGGCTTGAGGAAAATGTCGGGAAGTGAAAAAACCTTCAAAATGGATTTTTCGGAAATACCACAAAAACCAACAAGAGCAGAAATTTTAAAAGTCCTTACGGGTGCTTCCAAACTGCTTTTGACGACGGAGAAACTTTAGATGGTCCAAATATGAACCTCTCTTCTAGTGGAATTGAACGATGGTAAGCACATTTTTAAATGTAACGGTAGCGAATACGCAATTCCACGCACACACGTATGTCGCGTAAGAACACTAGGGCAACACCGCAGCTAAGTGTCGTAACCGTAGGCGGAACAAACTCCGGACAGTCCGTTTGTGATTCCGAATCACATCTGTCACTCGAAGTCGTTTACGCGCGCGGATAGTACGGTAGTGGTCCATAATTCGCGGTCACTAGGAGAGAATTCTCGTACCGCAAGACGCTAAGTGTCGTTTGTGAGCGATTCTGAATCGCGACAGCCTAGCGTCGGAGCGGGAAGCGAACACATCACCTTGGAAGATACGCGACGCGGACAACTTCCAGGACCAACTGAACAGGTAGATCTGCGTACTGCAGATCCCAGCAGTGTGGGTAGAAATCCACGCCAAGCGCCGCAATCGTTCGCGGCACACACCACCGATCCGGGGTCATGTGGGGTCAACCCCGGGCACCAGCAAACACAGTTAGCGAGACAAGCGAAGACGACGTAAGAACGGCACACTCTTCCACACTCGCGACACCGATTACGCTGACGAATGCCGCACCACTCAACTTCACATCCACCATACCAAATCTACCGATAACACCACACATTGAGAGACGCCAACAGACGCCATCGACGAGTGTCACTACGCCATCGCAGCGAAATCCACAGCCATGGCTCGATGGCCGACAAACGTCGCTTGATCCGTTTCAGATGAGCTGGGAGGAAGTAGAAGTGATGGATTCAGATATCCTGCGCCGAGAAAACGATCTCCAGATACAGATAGTAAAACTAAAGTCGGAGAGGTTTAAGTGAGTGTTTTGCAGTTGAACGCGTAGCGAGTTTATAGCGATGCCTTCGATCGTGCCGAGAGTCAACGTGGGCACACAAGGACGACGACAAACCCAGCAGATTTGCCTCAGCAATGTCTGATGGGTTCAAAACCAATCCTGGCTCTCAGCCCACACATCGAACGCTTCCGACGTGGAAGCAGAGTCAAACATACTGCCTGCGTTAAGACGGAGGCAGAAGTAGATCGCGAAAACAGTGGGGTGTAGACGGTTGCAGATCTATACACCATCAACTGTTACACGATACGGGATGAAACCGAACCAGTACTCCGGCCTCGACTGCGCCAATACCCACTGACGACGCGTGTACACCAGCAAAGAAGGTAATTGTAAACACCCATTCGTCCACTAGCGGAGGAGTCTTACTAAAATACGTACCTGTGGTTGTATTTGGCGACAATAAGGCCGTGAAGAAGTGCGCGTTTTTTATAGTGGTTCAACGGGAACGTCTATTGAAGAGAGTTTGATTGGGGAACTGGATCTTAAAGCGACACCGCATCCGTTGTGCATCAGAGGGACCGGTGAGACTGAAAAGGATGAAAGTCGTTCAGTAAAGGTAGCACAACAAATAGCCAGCGTCGACAACACGATGAGAAAATTTACGCTTACAAAGGTACACACTCTGCAACACCCCTCGTTACCTTCACAATCGTTCTCAGTAGATGCTACGTCTAGAAAGTATAAGCATCTGGAAGGTCTGAAGTTGCGATCTTATTCCGACGTGACACCGCGAATTCTCATCGGCATCGATAATTGTCAGCTAATGCGTCCATTTGCATACGTCGGAGAAGGAAACAGGAGCTAGCCCCCATCAAAACCCGCTTAGGTTGGATCGCCTTCGGACCAAAACCCCGTGGATCCTTGCGGCAAGACGCAAACGCTTACGGCAATTCCCTCATATTCTCACATGAACCAGACAATCTACAAAAAAAAAGATGTATCACAACCAATTCGCTAGGTGAGGCCAAAACGCCAGGAAAGATACCCTCAAAAAACGATGAACGAGAATTACCGGGAGAGGTTTGAATCATCGAAGCGGAAGGTGGCTTCGAAATCCGTAATCGGATGGATACGTTGCAACAGGGGACCCGAACGGACAAGCGTTCGATTTTCTGCACGGGCGCCTCGACTGGGGAGTTTCTAGGAGTGGCGTGGCTAACGACGAACCATTGTTTTGAAATTCCAAACCAAAATCATCCGATGGAAGAGTTCGACGATAGAGAGGTAATCTTGAAAATCATGTGCTTTTTTCGCAGGCGTAACAGAAAAGATCCGGGAATCGTGGGTTGCGGATTATATACTCACCTTAACGCGGCGAGAAAAGTGGTTTAAGCGCATTAAACCATTAGCAGTAGGCTAGACAGGCGACGACACAAACGGGGTGGGCTTATTAGTGCGACTAACCACTTAACTGAGATGTTACACTTACACCAATGGTTAAGGAGGAAAATATTGATAGGGAAAACCAACGAAAGCACTAAAATAGCAGAACCAGGAAATGACGATCAGAACACGCGAAAACTGCCGGATGTAAACAAAGCCACATTCATACAATGTGATCTTGCGCTGGGGGGGGGGAGAATGTCAAATTAATTTGACCCAACCGTCTCCATAGTACCGCGCGTTTCCGATAGGCACCGCTACTAGCGCAAAAAATATATAAATAAGGGAAAAAGGGGCCGAAGCGAGGAGTAAGAGGAATGAGCGGTAATAAATTTCGAACCGTTAAGGAAATAGACTTGAGGATAAAAGACTCGAGAAAGCCCCCTATAGAATCTTTTGTGTGCAGCACTGTGGCCTGTCATTTTTTATGTACAGTGGGATTTATGAATGGTTAAAGCTCATGGTAAAAGACTCTAGAAGGCCCCCCCTAGAATCTTTTGTGTGCAGCACTGTGGCCTGTCATTTTTGTTGTACAGGATTTCTGTATGGTCAAACCCCTTTGATGTAAACATTGTGCATTGTTCCTTAATACTGTTAATAGACAGCGAGTAGAACTTGATACAATACATTGTAACAAGTGGTTTGAGATTATGATATTCTTATGTTTCCTCCTTTGCTGAATATCAATGCAAGGCAACAAGTATTCATCGAATTACTGTTCCGTTACCGTCCGAGAACGCCGTGCATGTCTTAGGCCCGATTGTTCACACTTAGTGCGACTGAAATCTAGTACAAAGCCCCTGTAACCCAAAATGAATGGTAGGGTTAGCGGAGAGGGGATTTTAATCAAATAAGAACAATATTTTATTCGACTTTCTTCAACCAATTTTGACCACGCTGAAAGCACACTAAAAGCTCACTGTGAAGCTCTCGGAACGTGTACTGTGGATTGCATAGCTTTAGGCGTATATCCTATAGTGCCTAACAAATTTTGTCAGGGGTCTTTTATCAAGCTCATTTGATATAATCATTGGGTAAAAGACTCGAGAAGGCCCCCCCCCCCCCCCCCCCTGTAAAATTTGTTAGGCACCTTAGGATATATGCCTAAAAGTATGCCATCCGCAGTACACGTAGCGAAAGCTTCACAGTGTGCTTTCAGTGTGCTTTCAGTGTGGTCAAAATTTGTTGAAGAAAGGCGAATAAAATATTGTTATTATTCGATACAAATCCCCTATCCCCTAACCTGACCATTCATTTTGGCTTACAAGGGCTTCGTACTAGTTTTCGGTCGCACTAGGGGTGATCAATCGGGCCTATAACTTGGACGGCGTTCTCGAACGGTAACGGAACATTGATTCGATGAATACTTTTTACCGGGCAAAGATATTCAGGAAAGGAGGAAAAATAAGAATATCAGCATTTCAAATCACATGTTATAATGTATATTATCATGTTCAACTCGCTGTCTAGTACGAGTATTAAGGAACAATGCACAATGTTTATATCAAATGAGTTTTGACCATGCAGAAATCCCACTGTACATAAAAAATGACAGGCCACAGTGCTGCACACAAAAGATTCTATGGGGGGCCTTTTCGAGTCTTTTACCAGATTTAATCGTAAATACCTATACAAAATCATGAACGCTATTGGATTTCGAGAATTATCATTGAACTTAAAACTTAAACTTCGAACTTAAAAATACATACCCCCGCGCCACAAATTATGCTTAAACGACTGGAAAACAGAATGTCCATATAGTTTCAGAGTTTCATTGGTTTGATCACTAGATGGCGTCCTCTCGTTATCCCTGAGTCAAAGAGTCCATATAAAAATTCGGTAAAAGACTCTAGAAGGCCCCCCCTGACAAAATTTGTTAGGCACTATAGGATATACGCCTAAAGCTATGCAATCCACAGTACACGTTGCGAGAGCTTCACAGTGAGCTTTCAGTGTGCTTTCAGTGTGGTCAAAATTGGTTGAAGAAAGTCGAATAAAATATTGTTATTATTTGATTAAAATCCCCTCTCCGCTAACCCTACCATTCATTTAGGGTTACAGGAGCTTCGTACTAGTTTTCAGTCGCACTAGGGGTGAACAATCGGGCCTAAAACATGCACGGCGTTCTCGGACGAAAACGGAACAGTAATTCGATGAATACTTGTTACCTTGCATTGATATTCAGCAAAGGAGGAAACATGAGAATATGATAATCTCAAACCACTTGTTACAATGTATTGTATCAAGTTCTACTCGCTGTCTATTAACAGTATTAAGGAACAATGCACAATGTTTACATCAAATGGGTTTTGACCATACAGAAATCCCACTGTACAACAAACATGACAGGCCACAGTGCTGCACACAAAAGATTCTAGGGGGGGCCTTCTCGAGTCGGTAAAAAGGTAAAATAGAGTCCCAAACAAAGATTTGACAGTTCGGAAATGGTCAGGGCTATTGCACACGCGATACGTGTTTTGTCAATCGGAGGGGGGATGTTTGTTTACATTTTGCATTTGGATTGTTATTGTGCAGGAAAGTGATCGTTTATTTTCCTCGACCTTTTTTATGATTTGAAACTAATGAGGCGCCTATATTGGTTGCTGTTTTAAATTGTTTCAGTTATATTCTACGATACGTTAATGATACGTCGCATACATTTGGTGAAAACGAGTTTGGGCTGCGCGTGGACACTTTGCTGCTTTGCTGCGGACCGATTCAACTCCCGGTCGGATGTTTGTTACCGGAGGATACAGAGGTGGCTGTTTATAGCAACAGTGGCCGCACCGTAACCTGCGCTAGCATCTATGACGATGCGCCTTAACAGCCGGCAATTCTATCAGTATGCGTTTCATACTGGTGTACTGGTGGTACAATGTGCAACCGAATTCTTTCCACCGCCGGAAGCAGCAGCATCCCGTTGGATGTTTGTCCAACGTTTTTTGGATGTGTTATGGAGCAGTATAGGTTAGCTCCTAGATGTTTCTTACCTTTGGCTAAACCGGAGAAGAGCCCCTGTTCTATATTAAAAGGAATTGCTGTGCTGTCGGCATGTGCACCATATCATACCATTGTATGATTGTGCACTTGCATGCAGACAAAATTTGTGTTGATAAATCTCGTGATAAATGTGATTAATTAGTAATAAAAGATGTGATCGTACACCTAACGCGGTCGTGTTTTAAACATATTTTAGTGTGACACATCCGAAACCGTTTTGGTACTTAGGTTCTAGTGGATCCGGGTGTGTTGTATTCTTTAACTTTTTAACGGATGTAACGTTATGCAATCACCGGAAAGGATCGGCGGAAGGCTATCATACAGAAAATTACGTACGATATTCATATATCTGTCCTGCTTTACAAGCCGTCTACCATGCTGATCGATTTCCTTGCAAGCTGGGCAGGTCATTCTATTTTAACATTACAGGATCGCAGTCTAACACATGGCGGTAGGTACCGGCTGCGTTAAGCTAAAAGGTTCCCGCCTTCGTCTCTGATTCTACTGGAATTTCGAACCGTTGAGCAGTTCGTACGTTAATTAAACGGACTGGCTAGCTTACTGGCTCAACAACTAGCGCCTAACAGTGGACCTTGTGCTTGCTGAACTTGTGCTTGTAGCTCATAGTTGAATAAGACGGACAGCCTGTCTTTATCCATCAGACTCCTAATCATTTCTTTCCATCCATCCGAAGAAAAAGTAAAAATTTTATCAAAAATTGAATATACAAGTCGTTTCTGAATTCTGAAAAATATTTTTTTCATGCTCACCTTCCTTATCGAGTTACCAAATTCCGTACCTAGGCACCACCTCTTGGAATAAAGACAAACGATGCCACTTCATACATTTATCAGATTTTTTCAATATCCACCAATGCAGTGTAGTCATGAAAACTGTTGAGACTCTATAATGAAATGAAATGATAAAATAAGGTTTTATTCGAACACATAAGTGTTAGCAAACTGAAATGAAACTTTGGATTGGTCTATTGAATTGAACTTTGGTTTTTCTAGTTCTCGATTTAAATTGAAAGTCTATCTATTTACCACGGTTTATTGTAATGGTTGCTTGTTTAAAAAAGAAGCAAACAATTTAACTTTAATTGCGTGCAGACGTATAACATTAAATAGAAGCGCATAAATGATCCCTGCTGTATTTCTTTTATTTTTCGAACCTCACTAGCATTTATTCCCAATCTACTCGTTTAAGGATCTTGCTACACGTGCCGGCTTCTATTAAATTCCGGCATTATGTTAAATCATTCAATGCTTTTTTTTTGTTTATTTATTTATTTATTTATTTATTTATTATTACGGACTGATGCCGTATTGTCACCACCGCGTGTGGTGACTGTGAATTAAATTCACGAAAACAAACAATGAAAGAAAATTGACTAGGCATTTCCTCCTAGTCATTTGCCATATCCCGGGCATGCTCGGTTGTGTAGTGAAGATGAGTGGTTGTTGTCCATTTCTATTGTTTGTGCGTGTGTGTGTGTTGTAGATTTTTTGGTCCGGTTCTATTGCTGTGGCTATGGCTTCGAAGGGGGTTGGTTTGGTCCGGTTGTCTATTATGGGTCTGGACTGAAACAAACAAGCACAGTTATTTGCACAGTACAAACATGAATTTTTCTGCGTGCAATGTTCTCCAAGCAGCCCAGCAATGACACAGCCCGTGATCAACCAAGTCAACATCGAACTCAAAAAAGATCGGCGGATTCCATCTCGCAACAGCTGGAGTGACTCCACTGTTTACGAGGCTGTACCCGCCGACCACTCCCGAGCCCAACGCCAACCCAGGCGACCCCGCTGTTCCAAAGCTGGACTGACTTGGAGCACACTACTACAGACAAAAAAAAACACACAAGCCTGCCTCCTTTTAACGGCAGTAAGAAAATTGCCCTCGAATGCAATTGCTCCGTCAACAGATCACACATTGCACAACATAAAACATTTACCACAAAGACAACACAACATATAACAAAAGGAGTGGCGGATGTGGATTGGAAGGATAATAGGGATGCGGAATCAAAGGATGAGACCGTTGTCTCTGGCGAATCGGTAGATGAGCCTCATGTAGGCGAGGTCCCTAGTCGCCAACACTTCCCTTATTTCTATACCCGGTCGTCTGCCGATGCTCTCGACTGCGCTTAACAAGGAGGGTCTTGCAGTTTCAAACTCCACGCAGGACCACAGAAGGTGATCCACATCGTGAAATCCGTCACCGCAGCCACACACCTTCGTCTGAGCCAGAGTTATACGCTGCAGATGAGCGTTCAACGCGAAATGATTCGACATAAGTCGAGACATCATGCGTATGAACGCCCGGTCTACAGAGAGCCCACCGAACCAAGGCCGCAGGGACACTTGCGGAGAGATCGAGAAAAGGAATCGCCCGAGATCATCTGCCTCCCACATGCTCTGCCAGCGAGACAGGAAAAGTTGCTGTGGTAGGCGAAGAAACTCTCGGGCCGAGATCGGACGGTCGTAAAATGCGCCTTGTTGGACGCCTGTTTTGGCCAGTGAGTCTGCCTTCTCGTTGCCGGGAATTCCACAATGAGAAGGTACCCAAATTAGCGAAATCCTGAACGCCTTGTCGAACATGGAGCCAAGCAATTCTATGATTTTAATGACAAGGAAATCCTGACTCTTAACAGCCTTCGGGGATCGTAGTGCTTCAATAGCACTAAGGCTATCTGTAAAGATGAAGTACTGATCCGAAGGTCTCGCTGCTATAATCAATAGTGCGTACAAGATTGCGGCTAGTTCTGCGGTGTAGACACTACACGGCTCCCGCAATTTGAAAAATGCTTCGGCGGACTCACTAAAAACGCCGAAGCCGGTGCCTTCCTTAGAGGATGATCCATCAGTATAATACTGGCTACTTTGGTCTAAATGGCCATACTTATCCCTGAAAATGCCCGGAACTACCATCGGGCGAAGATCATTCGGTATGGTCTTAATTTCCTCGTGCAACGAGGAATCTGTTGTTAAAAGGGAACTGTAGGTCTCAGGAAGGGCAGCACGGTTTAATGCCTGTGGAGCGCTAGGATGCACTTGTAGGGCAACAAAATCTTCGTAGATTTTCAAGATCTTGCTCTTAGAACCTGTCTCTAGAAGCGCTTTAAAATTTTCTTCGATCAAGGGATTTGATACTGAAGAACGGACTAGAAGGCGAAGCGACAGCATTTCAAAACGAAGTTTTAGCGGCATCACTCCGGTCATCACTTCTAGGGACATGTTGTGTGTTGATTTCATGCTCCCTAGTGCGAGTCTAAGACAACGATACTGTAGCCTCTCTAGCTTGAGGATATGCGTGTTGGATGCCCAAAGAAAGCATATGCTTCCATATTCCAACACGGATAGTACCGTTGTCTTATACAGTCGCAGGACGTCTGATGGATGTGCGCCCCACCAGAATCCTGTGACTGTCCTTAGAAAGTTGATTCTTTTACTGCATTTTTGCACCAGATGGGTGATGTGTGTACTCCAGTTTAGCCTTGAATTGAACCAAACACCAAGGTATCGAAAATTGTCGGTGGTTGATATCTTTTCACCGTACAAAAAGACATCAATTTTCGGGTCAAATAGTCTTTTCTCCCTGTTTTTCGGCGTGTCGCTGAAAGGAGAAAAGACTACCATCTCAGTTTTCTTTGCAGAGAACCCAAATCTGTCGCAGAAATCTCGGATGATAGGAGTGCGAATGTCATCCTTATCGCACCCCCAGTCAGTACCATGGGAGTTAAAATCTCCTAGGATCAAAAGCGGTCCAGGCAAGACCACTGCTAAATTTCCAAGATCCTCTTTGAACTTTTCAATTTTTTCCTGTTCATTATTGGCTATCGGGGGGATATAAATAGATGCAATTGTCACGTGAAGAACGCCCAGTTTTGCCTTAACTGCGACAGTTTCTATTATTTCTTGTCTAGGGGTGGGTATTCTGGTGAAAGTGTGACTCTTTCGAACACCAATCAGTACCCCCCCACCCCTAGTAACGCGATCTTCACGGATTATATTATATCCCGGGAAGGTTAATTTAATTTCATCCGATAGCCAAGTTTCACAGAGGGCAAACACATCGCAGTTGTGTTCGCCCACTAATGCTTTAAAGGAGTTTAGCTTGCCAAGCAAACTCCTACAGTTCCACTGTATGATAGTAGCCGTAGGAGCCATTAATCATCCAAACGGACCATCATACTTAAGCATGGCCATTGAGCCAGCCACTGTTTGATCATCCCCTTCAGGAAAGGAAGGGCCCAAGTTGCGATCATGTGCAGATGCTGCGGGAGGTTGAGGGTCAAAAGAAGGGACTCAAGGATCTCGGACAGGGACGGAGTGGGAGTTCTCGGGAAGCTCATGGGCTCCGTCGGAAAAGCCAGGCTTTCCACTGGAGCTTCAGTCCGAGAAGATCGCTTCTTCTTGGGCTGTTTCCTGGCAATTTGGGGGGCGGGAGTTTTGGGATCAGCGTCACGTTTTGAACCAGGGGGAGAAGCTTTAGCGTGGCGCTGTGGTGCCAAAGGTCTATTTTTTGTTTTTAGAACCTTCCGCTGTACCTTTTTGTAAGGTACTCTCATGATCTTTACCGATCTCAGTGGCACCTGTTCGGGTGCAGTCGGACTAGGCTCGCCATTTGCAGATGCACCCAAAACTGCAAAAGGGTTTGATGCGTTTGCTCCCTTGAGAGCATCGCTGTACGAGCCGCGTGCCCGCTCGGCTACAGTTTTTGTCTGCTCCTTCTGGAGTTTCCGATACACAGGGCACAAGGCTACCTCATGCCACTCCTCCCGACAATGCGAGCATTTCTGGGATGGGGCTTTGCACTCCTCGGTAGCGTGAGCCCCTCTGCATTTTCCGCAGCAAATCTTGCGAGTGCAGAACGGATCGGCATGTCCAATCCGGCTGCACTTCGAACAGGTGGCCACCCTTGGCACGTATGGCCGGTTGATGGGTATCCGGAGGCCTTCTAGGATGAGGGCCTGCGGAAGTACCGTTCCCTCAAACGTGATCCGGAGGGAGGAGGTCGGAACATATTTTTTTTCATCCTTTGTTGAGGGATCAAGCTTGAATAGCTTCTTCACCTCAAGAACTTTAACCCTTGGGGTACCTGGTGCTTGAAATGCACCCACCCCAAAGTTCAAAATATCCTCCTCCGGATAATCGAAGTCCTCGATTACGCCGGTCACTTCAACCAGACTACCGGGAATATAAACCCGGTAGTGCTCCGTGAAATCTGAATCAGCCGCAATGACGTTGGCTTGAGCCCGGTCCTTTGCGGTGACCCTGATCTTGTTCGGGCGCATCCGAAACACGTCGGCAACGCCCGGGTATTTTTTAAACAGCTGTGCCGCGATCGTCCTTACATCGAGCTGTTTTGATCGCGGCATGAAAAAAACAAACGGCTTACCCTCCCATGACGGCGGGTAAGCACGAGCTCGATGCTCCGATAGCGGCTCGCTGTTGAGGGTCAGCGGGGCATTGCTTGCCGGCGGGGCACTGTTCGAGGCCTTCGATGTTGAAGGCCTCTCTTCCAGGGCCACTTTTTTCGTAGCTGGGGCGGCTTTAGGGCGACCTGGCTTGCGTTTGACCTCCCTACAAGGCCCAACATCCCGATCCGACTCGGACTCTTCCTGCTCTACCCCCATGGTAGAGCCGGACACAACGGAAGGTTTAGAAAGAGGGGAAAAAAAACTCACCGTGGGGAACGATGCACAAATAAACAAACACACCTACACACACTCACTGGCTACCAACGTCGATCGATGCGACAACGCAGCGATGATACGCTCGCTTATCGCAACGATCTACAGGTGCACACACTCACAACACTAGACACAAACGTCGATCAGGGCTAAGCGCCGCTCGATCGATAGTACAAACTCCGAGCGAAAGTCGGAGAAAGACGTAAACAACGATTAGCACGCTACGCGTAATCTAGAGGGCTACGCAATCGCACTCGAGAGAAATTATCACTATCTGCTTTTAACAAAAAACTCGTAGGAGCGCTTCCAAGCGATGAGCATCCTCTCGCTACGGAAGCTGGAGGCAGACTGATTTTTTTTTTTTTTTTTGTTTATTGCACAAAAAATTACTCGAGTGCTAAATACATGAACATTATTCCAATGCGTTGATGTTCTACATATATATGCCAACTGTTGTTCATAGTGTCTAGAATAGTACCTGTTATGTAAAATAAATTGTAAGATATTTAAGTAACAAAACTTGTTTGTTTAATACATGTAGAACGGCCCGGCCGTATTGCTAAAAAACGAAAATCTTATCTAGTAAAAATAAAATTAGCACTACTTCACTGGCAACTCATGGTTTCATAATATAGCAGAGGTTAATTATGTCAAACCCGATGTTTGTTTAATTTTCATTTTACAGATACAATTTCTTTATTAATTAATTAATCCTGATTTGGATACTGGATCACAATAGAGGGCTCATGCTGTTCCTAAGTTACAACAACGCTCTCACCATCATTCTATGGTATTCTATTCTGTAATGGGATGTACAGCCGAAAAAGAAGATTAAACAACGTTTAATCCGACCAAAAACCAAGTTATAATTTTTTTTTTGAAGCATGAAACATCGTCCTGAATAACTAAATCATTTACATTTTATGAAACATTGCGTTTCACAAATGTATAAAGCAAAAGAAAAACTATTCCAAGTAATTTTTGTTCCAATTTTTGCGAAACCAAATCAACACATATTATTCATTAACAAATCCTAGTTTTTCAAACATTTACTGCTAGATGTGTTGTAGCTCTGTTATTCTTAATTCTTGGGTATAGCTTGATTGCAATTCATTATGGCTATGAGACGAGTTTTTATCAATAAAATTTTATCTTTTTAGAGAAACTTTAAATTTAATTCAAAATTAATGCTCTCGCATCGTTTATTGCTACATTTTTCCAAAATTGTCGTACCGATTTGAATTCAAATTTTTCTGCATATATGGTAGGTATGAGAATAAGATTTATAGAAGTTTTTATGCCGATAGGTGATCTGTAAGTCGGATCATACTGTGCTACCTTATGCTCCGCTATTGAAGGCTATATTGCAAAAAAATGAAAAAAATAAATCGTGAATGCAGCACAAAAGTTGTTATTCATCAAGCATATCTATGTACACCAGTTTTAAATTTTTCTCATTTTTTTTGAGAAACGCTTTCAACCATCTTCATAAGCTATTATTTATTTTTTTATGCATGAGAAGTTTTTATTTATTTGACTGTGTAGAAATATAAGTTATAAACGCTTGAGATGAGAAAGACAATGGGGTGGTTAAATTACCATGCAAATACACAATTATGTGTTAGGTTAATTATTATTTCGGTTGTAATATCCATCTCCAAACATGTAAATATTATTTACAAGGAACAGATAAGTGGTTCAGATATGGCCTTACCAGAGTTATACAAACACCTGTTTGTTCTAAAATAAACCAATAAAAAGTTGTGAAAAATCATAAAACATTTTATTTTTACATACACCTGTTATACTTACATCACAATTCTACACACAGTTTAATTATTCCTTTTTGCCACTATTAAAATGCATCAAAACTAAAATTGATGGAAACCAAAGATTTTTTTTTTTTGTATGAATACATAAGCGTAGAGATCATTTGACATTTTTAACATATAGATTTGCATGAGTACCTTTCGGAATCGGAAACCTCCCATATAAGAGCAAAAACAATTTTCAGAAAGCTAAACCTATAGAAAGTAAAGTATAATACAGCAATAAAGTTTCAGGAATTCATCAAAATTAACAGCTTTTAAAACACAATTAACTTCATACGAACTTAAGGGTTTTTTGTTTTTCTTCTAGAAAAGACTCAAATATTGAAGGAGTGGAGTGCCTAGCTCGCTTTGATTGACTGAGTATTTTGCTCTATTTTAATCAGTAAATTATTTTTAAGTGTTTCTATAAAAGTGTATTGTGTTATTTTCACACTAGATTCTTGATTTGAGCTATTCATGTAAACCGATTATTTGCACCTTATAGGCAACCGGCATGGCATTCCCGAAGGCGGTCACGATCGAATGAATTAATGGAATGCATGCTATGGGTCTAGAATAGGAATAAAGATCCCTCAAAAAAGAACAATCAAGCAGTGCACACGTTTCTTACAACACCTCTTAAGACATTATTCTTAGATTTCTCCGCGGCTCTCCCCCGAAGTATATTGATAAGATAATTTAATAAATTATTCCATATTTTTCCAACTTTTTGAGCATCTTCCATGCCAAATACAATTTTGAAAATATATAAGGAAGGCCTTATAAAAAACTGGAATGAATATTGAATAAAAATGAATGTAATATTATAAATTAAAAAAAAAATGAAAACAATATCGTCGATCGTAAAAACTTAAACCCAAATTCACAATTTCTAACTCGTCTATTTGGCCTTCTATAGCTTTCTATGATTTTTGTTACCGGTAACTGGATGATAGTCAGTCTTGCACACCCCCGGACCGCACCAATAGCATAATAGCATGCCAAAAAAGCACGATACGTCACTATCACATTTAGCTAAAACATCAAGCTTTTGTTTTATTCCCAAAAACAGATGCTTGTTTAGTTTGATTAGTCAGATGAAACGTATCGTAGACATGAGCTCTATTTAAAAATTAATTTATATTAAGAATAACTAAATCAGGATAGAATTCAATATTTATAAATACAACAACCCGTAAAGACAAGCTTCGCGTGTATGGTACGACATTTTGTGAATGATTCTGTGAAAAACCAGTCAGTAAATAATCAGTTGACATTTGAACGAGGCATAACTTTCATCAAAATACTTCTTTGTTCCGAAATATACGTTATATTGCATTTTCAAGGTATATGTTCGAGGTTGAAACCATGTATTCAACCGCTTACCAGTTCATGTAAATCATATTTATATATTTAGAGATGGATACTACAACCTGGGCGAATGCCGAAATAATAATGAACTCGAGGGTTTTTTGGTATTTGCATGGTAGTATTAACCACTCCATTGCCTTTCTGCGTCCAAGTAATTATAACTAGCATTTGTATATACTAATGGAGAGGGTTGAATGCATTTCTCAAAAAATAAAAGACAATACAGAAAAGTCTCAAATACATAGACAGGAAGAATATAAACGTTTCTGCTGTATTCAGGACACTCGTTCTTGCCCTGAGAATCATGTATAGAATACAAAAAAAAAAGTTCCCCAGTATCTCGTCTGGTAATGTGGTACATAGAGAAGCATAGCAAACATATGGAACATTTAGCGGCATAATAACTACAGCAAACATTATTCTCATTCTTACCATAGGTGTACTAGAAATTAAATTGAAATCGGTAGAACTATTATGGAGGAATTTTGAAATAGACAATTCGACAGTATAAATTTTAAATTACTGACTGAATTCCTTAATACTTGCTGAAAACATAGTCTTTAATGAAAAACCTCGATTCCCATCACGAAATGCCACCAACCTATCGGAGCCAACTATAGAGTCGGATTTAGAATAACACAACTAAGAGTAAATGATTGGGAAACTAGGATTTGTTAATGAATATTTTTCACATCACCCGTAAGCGCCTTTTGTTGCAAGAAGAAAAGGTTGGATTAGCCATTAACATTTAGTATAAAATACTTTCAGAAAATTCTCAGTAAACACGTGGCTGAATGATACGCGACGAATAAACACGACTGAGAAGGCTTTGGATAAAAATCTTTCAGGACATTTCATATGTTAGAAACATCAGACCATTCGCATTCCACTTTTTGGAGCGTACATATGTGTTGATTTGGTTTCGCAAAAATTGGAACAAAAATTACTTGGAATAGTTTTTCTTTTGCTTGATACATTTGTGAAACGAAATGTTTCATAAAATGTAAATGATTTAGCTATTCAGGACGATGTTTCATGCTTTAATAAAAGTTTATAACTTGGTTTTTGGTCGGACACAACTGGCGTCACTTTCGGCTGTACAAAGAAATTGTATCTGTAAAATTAAAATTAAACAAACATCGGATTTGACATAATTAACCTTTGCTATATTAAGAAACCATGAGTTGCCAGTGAAGTATTGCTAATTTTATTTTTACTAGATAAGATTTTCGTTTTTTAGCAATACGGCCGGGCCGTTCTACATGTATTAAACAAACAAGTTTTGTTACTTAAATATCTTACAATTTATTTTACATAACAGGTACTATACTAGACACTATGAACAACAGTTGGCATATATATGTAGAACATCAACGCATTGGAATAATGTTAATGTATTGAGCACTCGAGTAGTTTTTTGTGCAATAAACAAAAAAAAAGCATTGAATGATTTAAAATAGTGCCGGAATTTAATAGAAGCCGGCACGTGTAGCAAGATACTTAAACGAGCAGATTGGGAATAAATGCTAGTGAGGTTCGAAAAATAAAAGAAATACAGCAGGGATCATTTTATGCGCTTCTATTTAATGTTATACGTCTGCATTCAATTAAAGTTCAATTGTTTGCTTCTTTTTTAAACAAGCAACCATTACAATAAACCGTGGTAAATAGATAGACTTTCAATTTAAATCGAGAACTAGAAAAACCAAAGTTCAATTCAATAGACCAATCCAAAGTTTCATTTCAGTTTGCTAACACTTATGTGTTCGAATAAAACCTTATTTTATCATTTCATTTCATTATAGAGTCTCAACAGTTTTCATGACTACACTGCATTGGTGGATATTGAAAAAATCTGATAAATGTATGAAGTGGCATCGTTTGTCTTTATTCCAAGAGGTGGTGCCTAGGTACGGAATTTGGTAACTCGATAAGGAAGGTGAGCATGAAAAAAATATTTTTCAGAATTCAGAAACGACTTGTATATTCAATTTTTGATAAAATTTTTACTTTTTCTTCGGATGGATGGAAAGAAATGATTAGGAGTCTGATGGATAAAGACAGGCTGTCCGTCTTATTCAACTATGAGCTACAAGCACAAGTTCAGCAAGCACAAGGTCCACTGTTAGGCGCTAGTTGTTGAGCCAGTAAGCTAGCCAGTCCGTTTAATTAACGTACGAACTGCTCAACGGTTCGAAATTCCAGTAGAATCAGAGACGAAGGCGGGAACCTTTTAGCTTAACGCAGCCGGTACCTACCGCCATGTGTTAGACTGCGATCCTGTAATGTTAAAATAGAATGACCTGCCCAGCTTGCAAGGAAATCGATCAGCATGGTAGACGGCTTGTAAAGCAGGACAGATATATGAATATCGTACGTAATTTTCTGTATGATAGCCTTCCGCCGATCCTTTCCGGTGATTGCATAACGTTACATCCGTTAAAAAGTTAAAGAATACAACACACCCGGATCCACTAGAACCTAAGTACCAAAACGGTTTCGGATGTGTCACACTAAAATATGTTTAAAACACGACCGCGTTAGGTGTACGATCACATCTTTTATTACTAATTAATCACATTTATCACGAGATTTATCAACACAAATTTTGTCTGCATGCAAGTGCACAATCATACAATGGTATGATATGGTGCACATGCCGACAGCACAGCAATTCCTTTTAATATAGAACAGGGGCTCTTCTCCGGTTTAGCCAAAGGTAAGAAACATCTAGGAGCTAACCTATACTGCTCCATAACACATCCAAAAAACGTTGGACAAACATCCAACGGGATGCTGCTGCTTCCGGCGGTGGAAAGAATTCGGTTGCACATTGTACCACCAGTACACCAGTATGAAACGCATACTGATAGAATTGCCGGCTGTTAAGGCGCATCGTCATAGATGCTAGCGCAGGTTACGGTGCGGCCACTGTTGCTATAAACAGCCACCTCTGTATCCTCCGGTAACAAACATCCGACCGGGAGTTGAATCGGTCCGCAGCAAAGCAGCAAAGTGTCCACGCGCAGCCCAAACTCGTTTTCACCAAATGTATGCGACGTATCATTAACGTATCGTAGAATATAACTGAAACAATTTAAAACAGCAACCAATATAGGCGCCTCATTAGTTTCAAATCATAAAAAAGGTCGAGGAAAATAAACGATCACTTTCCTGCACAATAACAATCCAAATGCAAAATGTAAACAAACATCCCCCCTCCGATTGACAAAACACGTATCGCGTGTGCAATAGCCCTGACCATTTCCGAACTGTCAAATCTTTGTTTGGGACTCTATTTTACCTTTTTACCCTCGAGTCTTTTGCCCAATCGGGCCTATAACTTGGACAGCGTTCTCGAACGGTAACGGAACATTGATTCGATGAATACTTTTTACCGGGCAAAGATATTCAGGAAAGGAGGAAAAATAAGAATATCAGCATTTCAAATCACATGTTATAATGTATATTATCATGTTCTACTCGCTGTCTAGTACCAGTATTAAGGAACAATGCACAATGTTTATATCAAATGAGTTTTGACCATGCATAAATCCCACTGTACATAAAAAATGACAGGCCACAGTGCTGCACACAAAAGATTCTATGGGGGGCCTTCTCGAGTCTTGTATCCTCAAGTCTATTTCCTTAACGGTTCGAAATTTATTAACGCTCATTCCTCTTACACCTCGCTTCGGCCCCTTTTTCCCTTATTTATATATTTTTTGCGCTAGTAGCGGTGCCTATCGGAAACCCGCGGTACTATGAAGCCGGTTGGGTCAAATTAATTTGACATTCTCCCCCTCAGCGTAAGATCACATTGTATGAATGTGGCTTTGTTTACATCCGGCAGTTTTCGCGTGTTCTGATCGTCATTGCCCGGTTCTGCTATTGTAGTGCTTTCGTTGGTTTTCCCTATCAATATTTTCCTCCTTAACCATTGGTGTAAGTGTAACATCTCAGTTAAGTGGTTAGTCGCACTAATAAGCCCACCCCGTTTGTGTCGTCGCCTGTCTAGCCTACTGCTAATGGTTTAATGCGCTTAAACCACTTTTCTCGCCGCGTTAAGGTGAGTATATATTCCGCAACCCACGATTCCCGGATCTTTTCTGTTACGCCTGCGAAAAAAGCACATGATTTTCAAGATTACCTCTCTATCGTCGAACTCTTCCATCGGATGATTTTGGTTTGGAATTTCAAAACAATGGTTCGTCGTTAGCCACGCCACTCCTAGAAACTCCCCAGTCGAGGCGCCCGTGCAGAAAATCGAACGCTTGTCCGTTCGGGTCCCCTGTTGCAACGTATCCATCCGATTACGGATTTCGAAGCCACCTTCCGCTTCGATGATTCAAACCTCTCCCGGTAATTCTGGTTCATCGTTTTTTGAGGGTATCTTTCCTGGCGTTTTGGCCTCACCTAGCGAATTGGTTGTGATACATCTTTTTTTTTGTAGATTGTCTGGTTCATGTGAGAATATGAGGGAATTGCCGTAAGCGTTTGCGTCTTGCCGCAAGGATCCACGGGGTTTTGGTCCGAAGGCGATCCAACCTAAGCGGGTTTTGATGGGGGCTAGCTCCTGTTTCCTTCTCCGACGTATGCAAATGGACGTATTAGCTGACAATTATCGATGCCGATGAGAATTCGCGGTGTCACGTCGGAAAAAGATCGCAACTTCAGACCTTCCAGATGCTTATACTTTCTAGACGCAGCATCTACTGAGAACGATTGTGAAGGTAACGACAGGTGTTGCAGAGTGTGTACCTTTGTAAGCGTAAATTTTCTCATCGTGTTGTCGACGCTGGCTATTTGTTGTGCTACCTTTACTGAACGACTTTCATCCTTTTCAGTCTCACCGGTCCCTCTGATGCACAACGGATGCGGTGTCGCTTTAAGACCCAGTTCACCGAAAAAACTCTCTTCAATAGACGTTTCCGTTGAACCACTATAAAAACGCGCACGTCTTCACGGCCTTATTGTCGCCAAATACAACCACAGGTACGTATTTGAGTAAGACTCCTCCGCTAGTGGACGAATGGGTGTTTACAATTACCTTCTTTGCTGGTGTACACGCGTCGTCAGTGGGTATTGGCGCAGTCGAGGCCGGAGTACTGGTTCGGTTTCATCCCGTATCGTGTAACAGTTGATGGTGTATAGATCTGCAACCGTCTACACCCCACTGCTTTCGCGATCTACTTCTGCCTCCGTCTTAACGCAGGCAGTATATTTGACTCTGCTTCCACGTCGGAAGCGTTCGATGTGTGGGCTGAGAGCCAGGATTGGTGTTGAACCCATCAGACATTGCTGAGGCAAATCTGCTGGGTTTTTCGTCGTCCTTGTGTGCCCACGTTGACTCTCGGCACGATCGAAGGCATCGCTATAAACTCGCTACGCGTTCAACTGCAAAACACTCACTTGAAGCCTCTCCGACTTTAGTTTTACTATCTGTATCTGGAGATCGTTTTCTCGGCGCAGGATCTCGGAATCCATCACTTCTACTTCCTCCCAGCTCATCCGAAACGGATGAAGCGACGTTTGTCGGCCATCGAGCCATGGCTGTGGATTTCGCTGCGATGGCGTAGTGACACTCATCGATGGCGTCTGTTGGCGTCTCTCAAAGTGTGATGTTATCGGTAGATTTGGTATGGTGGATGTTAAGTTGAGTGGTGCGGCATTCGTCAGCGTAATCGGTGTCGCGAGTGTAGAAGAGTGTCCCGTTCTTACGTCGTCTTCGCGAGTCGCGCTAACCGTGGTTGCTGGTTCGCGTCGTTGACCGGAGTTGACCCCCTTTGACCCCGGGTCGGTGGTGTGTGCCGCGAACGATTGCGGCGCTTGGCGTGGATTTCTACCCATACTGCTGGGATCTGCAGTAGGCAGATCTACCTGTTCCAGCCTGGTCTACCTGGAAGTTTTCCGCGTCGCATATCTTCGATGGTAATGTGTTCGCTTTCCGTTCCGACGCTAGGCTCTCGCAATTTAGAATCGCTCACAAATGACACTTAGCGTCTTGCGGTACGAGAATTCACTCCTAGTGATCGCTTATTATGGACCACGACCGTACTATGTGATTCGGAATCGGTGGAGTGACATATGTGATTCGGAATCACAAACGGACTGTCCGGAGTTTGTTCCGCATGATACTTTGGTTACGGTTACGACACTAAGCTGCGGTGTTGCCCTAGTGTTCTTACGCGTCATACGTGTGTGCGTGGAATTGCGTATTCGCTACCGTTACATTTAAAAATGTGCTTACCATCGTTCAATTCCACTAGAAGAGAGGTTCAACATTTGGACCATCTAAAGTTTCTCCGTCGTCAAAAGCAGTTTGGAAACACCCGTAAGGACCTTTAAAATTTCTGCTCTTGTTGGTTTTCGTGGTATTTCCGAAAAATCCAACTTGAAGGTTTTGTCACTTCGCGACTGTTCGTTCGCGGGAGTTTTCGGATGTGGTTTTTTTTGCTGCAGTGGTGGATATTTACCGTCGTTTGTGTTGCTTGGAAGTTCGCAGGTAAGAGAGTTTATTTTTCCTAGTGCACTTATATTTAATACTTTTATTCGTGTGAGCGCCCCTGCACTCAACACGAATCCTGGCTATGCGAGTGCCCCAACTTAACGAAAGCACGATCGTGCTTTCATCGACTGTCAACACGTCAGGGTTGTGTACAAACATCCTTCCCACCTTGACGAATGTCAAAACAAACAACAACAATAAACTTAGCAAACCGCGGGGTCTTGGTTAGTAGGTAAGACACATATTTTAGTAATGGGACGCGTAACTATACCTTTCGCTGTTTTTAGTGTTACCACGCGCACGATCTTATCTGCCCCGGGATGTACTTGCAGGATGCGCGCAAGTGGCCAGCGCGTAGTTGGTAGCGATTCGTTCATCAGCACAACCAATCTGCCGGTGAGTATGTTGCTGTTGTTGCCGCCCGACTGAGTGTAGGTTTTTTGCATCTCTTGTAGGTACTCGGTTGCCCAATGTTTCCAGAAGCGTTGAACCAGTAGCTGCCACTTCTGAAGATCATCGAGTGTACTGGACTTCAGACGCGTGTAGTCCGGTTCAGGAACGGCGTGCAGAGATGACCCAATCAGGAAATGTGCGGGAGTGAGTGCGGTCAAATCGTCGGGATCGTCAGACAGCGGTAGTAAGGGACGGGAGTTCATTGCTGCCTCTATTTGGTAAAGGACAATGCAGTAACCCTCGTACGAAAGCCTCGTGCTGCCCAGGTGTCGATAGAGATGCCTTTTTGCTGTCTTCACGGCGGCTTCCCATAACCCGCCGAAATGTGGTGCTTTTGGAGGGGTGAAGTGCCAATCGATGCCCTTATCAGCACAAGCAGCAGCCACGGTGTTCCGGTGTTGCTCGTCCTCGAAAAGCTTGAAAAGCTCCCCAAGCTCATGTGCGGCTCCTTCGAAGTGCTTCCCGTTGTCGGAATGCATTTGGGATGGAAGGCCTCGTCGGGAAATGAATCGGCGTAAAGGAGCGAGAAATCCGGCAGTTGTGAGGTCCCCCACGAGCTCCAAGTGCACGGCCTTCTTAGCGAAACACACGAAAACGCACAAGTAGCTTTTAACGACTGCGGCTCGGCGATGTGCTGGCTTCAGGTAGAGCGGTCCAGCGTAGTCCACTCCAGTAACCGCGAATGGACGACCAGGTGTGGCGCGCGAGGTGGGAAGCTGGCCAATGGGCTGCTGGGCGAGTGCAGGATCCTGACGAATGCATCGGAAACAGTTCCTCACGATGCCTTTCACCAGCCGACGTCCGTCTAGGGGCCAAAAGCTTTCCCTTATCTGGGACAGTAGGAGTCTTCCGCCGGCATGCATTAGCTCCTCGTGATGGTGTTCTGCGATGAGGCGAGAGAGCTTGTGATGCTTGGGAAGTACCACGGGATGCTTCGATTGGTAAGGTAGTTGCGACAGCTTCAATCGACCTCCAACCCGAATTAAACCCTCCTCGGCAATGAATGGGCTTAATTTGCGTAATGATGACTGCTTGGCTAAAGCTTCTCCTCTTTTCAGTTGTCGGACTTCGAGGGAGAAGGCGTCTTGTTGTGCCAATCTACAGAGAGCAGTTTTGGCAGCGGCGATGTATGGTGGCGGTATCATCAGTGATGATGAAGACGGCGACAGCTGCTGGGTGCGCGCCTTCTGTTTTGCGTTGCGTGCAAAACGTATGCAATGCGCAATGATGCGCAGCAGTCTGGTGTAAGATGAGTCGATATCGAACCACGGATGAGTTGGTGTACTAACGATATTCGCACTCACCTGACGGATTTCGAGATCAACTCCGTCGATCGATTCAGGATTCGGGTGTGGCCAGTGGGATGACGGAAGCACAAGCCAGTCCGGGCCGGAATTCCACAGCGTGCTTTGCGTGATGCTTGCTGCGGACATGCCACGGGAGACTAAATCCGCTAGGTTGGATGAACCGGGAACGTGTCTCCATTGCCGGGGATGAGAATGGTGCTGCACTTCGGCGACGCGATTGGCCACAAAGGACTTCCCAGTGTTTGGGGGAGACGCAATCCAGTTCAGTGTGACGGTAGAGTCGGACCAGAAGACGCGGTGGTGTAGATGAGCTCCCAAAACAGCAGCGCTGAGCTCCAATCTCGGTAGCGTGATGTGTTTAAGAGGTGCCACCCGGGACTTAGATGCTAGGAGCCTGACTCGGACCTCTCCTGACGCGTTCTCACAGCGCGCATAAGCGCACGCGCCATAGGCTGTCTCGGAGGAATCGGTGAAGGTGTGGAGCTCTAGTTTAGAATGGGGTAAGAAAACAACGATTTATTTTACATTCTCGAAAAGAGTTCCAATCGGACTGAATCGCCTTCCACTTGTTGCAGATGACATCGGGGACGGGATCGTCCCAGCCGGATCTCAGTAGCCACAGCTCTTGCATCAGCATCTTTGCGCGGATGATAATCGGGGCGATTAATCCACTTTGGCAATGCATGACAAAAGATGAGATGCCAAGCGCCTTCACTGTCTCGTTGGGAACAAACTGGTACAAGGACTGCGTACCGATTTGATTAGCACGCAAACCAGACAGCACATCGAGCCGATACGAGGTCCATTTGCGCAGTTCGAACCCACCCTTGGCAAGTACACCAGCTAGCTCTTTACGAGGAAGGAGCGCATCTTCCACGGTATCGGCTCCACCAATGAAATCGTCGACGTAAAAGTTTCGTTTGAGGGCAGAGCATGCAGGCGAATAGTCGGAACCTTCATCTTCCGCTAGTTGAAGCAAAGTGCGCGTAGCTAGGAACGAGGATGGCGTGAGACCGTACGTGACCGTATTGAGTTCGTAAGTGTGGACTGGTGTTTGAGGCGAAAAACGAAACAGGATGCGTACGAAGCGGCGATTGCCGGGATGAAGCAAGACCTGCCGATACACTTTCGCTATATCACCAACAAGAGCAACCGGGTACGAACGGAAACGCAGAATTACATCAAGTAGGTCATCTTGCACTATAGGTCCGACACATAGAACATCATTTAACGAATAACCTGTACTCGTTTTTGCAGAACCGTCAAACACTACTCTCACTTTCGTGGTGGAACTAGAAGCTTTGAAGACGGGGTGATGCGGCAAATAGTATTCTTGTTCTTCTGCAACTTTGGCAGTTACGGGCGACATGTGACCAAGCTCTAAATACTCCTTCATGAAATCGTGGTACGCTGATTTCAACTGTGGATCGCGCTCCAATCTTCTTTCCAGAAACTGAAAACGTCGCAATGCTGCTGCTTTCGACACACCGAGCTTTTCGTTGAAGTCTGGGTCGGCGAACGATGTATCGGCCTAAATCATCGCGTTGGGTGGTTTCTTTGTAAAACGTTTCATATCGCTAGTCATCGGGTGAGTAAGAGTTGGCAACGTTAACCTCTTCCAGCTTCCAGAAGCGTTCGAGCGATTCTTCAAGGGACACCATGCATACAGCGTTAGATAAAGCGGTACAATTGGTTAGCGGATCAGGCGGTGTAGGACGACAGGAACCAATCATGACGTAACCGAACACGCTGTTCATCATGGAAGGCAGATCCGGAGATGTATCATCCTGACGCAGGTTGGCAAAGAAAGAAGCGTGATGTCGAGCGCCAAGAATGATGTCGATCGGGGATGACTTGAAGAACTGCGGATCAGCCAGAACGATTTTGGATGAGATGTTCCAGCCGCGGGTACATACATCATGCGCCGGCAAATCAGCGATCACCTTGTCTATGATCAAAAATTCCATCTCCGCATTGAAATCGGAAATACGAGAAGCAATCGTTGCTCGCGCCGATTTACTGACAGGTCTTGTCGAAAGTCCTGCCCCTTGTAAGGTAACATTCACTTTGTCGTGTCTCAAGCCTAATCTACGAGCGAGCCGTATGCTCATTAGATTAGGTTGCGATGCACTGTCCAAAAGTGCTCGCGCAGGATGCGAGATTCCGTGTACATCGACAATGTTTACGAGAGCGGTTTGAACCAGTACGTGTGTGGGGTTTGCTTCAACGCCGCTGCGAAACTACGTTGTGTGTTGGACATGTGATCGTCGTGGGTGTGTGTTGTGTTACTCGGTTCACCTTGCGCAGCTGGCTTACGTGCAGTGGAAAGTGTTCCGGTATTGTGTGGTGCGTGTAAAAGTGTGTGGTGTAGTGCGTTGCAGTGTTTACATCTGTACGGCGAAGAGCAATCTCGTGTGTGATGAGTGTCCCGCAGGCAGTTAAAACACAACCGAGCATTTACAACTATGTTGTAGCGTCGTGCAGGATCCATGCAAGGAATCGCTGGCACTTTGTTGTCATGTGCGTTTGGCTGCATAGAGCGCATTTCTTCTCGTGGTAGTGGTTGGTAGTGGCAAAGCTGTTATTCGTTCGACGCGATGGTGTAAGGGGTTCCGTGTAGGACATATCCAACTTGTTGACGGATAACGATTCGAGTACACGAATACGACGTTGTAAAAACGTGATGAGTCCCTCGTAGCTGGGATTAGTATTGGTGGAAGCGTGTTCCTCCCAATCACGCAAGGTGGATACAGGCAATTTAGTGCACAAGAGGTGTTCTAAAATGCTGTCCATGTGTTGGTGTCTTCACCCAAATGGTCCAGCGTTTTTTTTTTTGTGGCGCTGGAACTCATCGACCAGCTGATGCAGGGTCGACGCACTTTCCTTCTTGGCCGATGCAATGCCGAACATCGCTTGTAGGTGACGCTTTTTTAATAGGTACTCATTTGAGTATCTCTCCGTCCGCATTCTCCTAGCGAGATCGTAGTTGGATGCACTTATCGTGATCGCTTCGATCACTTGAGCAGCTTCTCCCTTGACAGCAGCGCGCAAGTAATGGAACTTTTGAATGGCTGGTAAATCGTCGTTCTGGTGGATGAGGCACTCGAAAGTGTCCCTAAAGGTCAGCCATCGCATATAGTCACCATCGAACTCCGGGAGTGCAATGGTGGGCAGTTTTATGCCTTGCAGCGGGTTGCCACCCGGCCTTGGCTGCGCATTCTGTAGGTGGGAGATTTCCTTCCATTCCCGTTTTAACGCGGATTGAACGCGAATCACTCTCGCCTCAAAGTTCTCGCGGAGTGCAGCATTATGAACATTTTTTTCGGCATTGCTCGTCTGGTCTTTGAGCTGTTGCTGGATGCTTTCCAAATCCTTGGACAGCTTCTCAAACCTGCCAAACCGAACCTCCACCTCTACGGCATCCCGTTCAGCATCGTATTCGTGCACAAATTGCACGTACCGCACCAGAGCAGCTAGCAGAATCGTTCGTCGCGATGTTAACACTGTCGATTGCGCAGGCATTGTGGGGCGAAGTGTGTGAAGGGATTGTATTTTGGTGAGCGGAACAAAACGTACAAAATGACGAATCACGTTACGCGCGCGGAAAAAACGTTAAAAACTCGCGAAAATTTCAGGAATCGCACTGTATATCCTGGTCACGGCACCAATGTTCGTTCGCAGGAGTTTTCGGATGTGGTTTTTTTGCTGCAGTTGTGAATATTTACCGTCGTTTGTGTTGCTTGGAAGTTCGCAGGTAAGAGGGTTTATTTCTCCTAATGCACTTATATTTAATACTTTTATTCGTGTGAGCGCCCCTGCACTCAACACGAATCCTGGCTACGCGAGTGCCCCAACTTAACGAAAGCACGATCGTGCTTTCGTCGACTGTCAACACGTCAGGGTTGTTTCCAAACACAAGGTTTTCAGACAACTCGGCAAGATTGTCCAAATAGGTTTAATAGCTAGTTGTTTTTCGGCGGCGTCCCTGCTTGCAAATTATATGACTCCGTCGTCTGCCAATTGTCTAATGCTGCAGTTCGGAGCTAGGCAAGAATCTATTTCACTGACATAGAAGTTATATAGCAGGGGGCTCAAGCAGGACCCTTGTGCTAGTCCATGGAAACTGGTCCGCTTTAGCTGTACATGTCCATTGTTGAAATTCAAAGCTTTCTCCGACAAAAGGTTGAACAAAAAATTATTTAACTTTGGACTCAGCTCCACATTTTCTAATTTTTGACTCAGCTTGTATGGTGATACTGAGTCAAATGCCCCCTGTATATCCAGGAAAATAGATCCCATGTTCTGCTTGCGTGCACGAGCAAGCTCTATTTCGGTAACCAGAAGGGCTAAGCAGTCGTTAGTACCCCTGGCTTTACGAAAACCAAACTGGGTATTTGAGAGAAGGTTGTTCGATTCCAACCATTCTTCTAACCGGAAAAGAATCATCCTTTCAAGGAGTTTCCTCAGACACGACAGTAACGATATTGGCCGATAAGAATCGTGTCTTGAGGGCGGTTTGCCAGGCTTCAAGATAGTGACAACTTTCACTTCTCTCCACTCTTGCGGGACGCTGTTGACCTCCAACATATTGTTAAAGATGCTTAACAGACGCTTCCTCCCTATGTCGGGCAGATTTTGAAGCAATTTGCTACCAATCTGATCCAGACCTGGGGAGGAACTTTTGCTTGATAGGAGAGCAAGTGACAGCTCTACCATTGTGAACGGTGAATCCATCCTAGGGTCACTACCAGGCGCATGTTGTGTAAAACTTGGCGCAGGAACGAAATCGGGGCAAAGCTTGTGGGCAAATTCATACAGCCACTCGCCAGAAAAGCTTTCGCTCTCATTGATGTTGTTGCTGTTTAAGGACCTCGAGCCCGTGTCCCGGAAGGCTTTAAATGCCTCACGCTTCTTGGTAAAAGCCGCTTGGCAATCCTTGTCCCACCAAGGAGTGGGAGGTTTTTTAAATGTCCTTGCTTGGTGGGAGCGCCTTGTTTGGGCCTCAAGGGCGCACTTGTTTATGATTGAAACAAGTTTTTCGTACTCCTTGACAGGAGACAAATCTTCCAATTAATTCGCAAATAAATAATTAATTCGCCGTATCTCGTCCAGTCGATGTTCCTCGTTGAGTCACATTTAACGGGTGTTACATCTACTGGACATCCTCCCTTGATGTAGGAAATTTCTATCGGCAAGTGGTCACTGCCGATAGGGTCCTGGATCACCTTCCAACTAAAATCCAGGGCCATTGCTGATGGACATAGAGACAGGTCCAGTGCACTCGCCCTACTTTGAGGTGTCTGCACCCTAGTTGACTCTCCTGAGTTGAGAATGGAAAAACCAAATCTGTCGCAGAAATCTCGGATGATAGGAGTGCGAATGTCATCCTTATTGCACCCCCAGTCGATTCCATGGGAGTTAAAGTCTCCCAGGATCAAAGGCGGTCCGGGCATGACCACTGATAAAATTCCAAGATCCTCTTTGAACTTTTCAATTTTTTCCTTTTCATTATTGGCTATCGGGGGGATATAAATAGACGCAATTGTCACGTGAAGAACGCCCAGTTTTGCCTTAACTGCAACAGTTTCGACAATTTCTTGTCTAGGGGTAGGTATTCTGGTGAAAGTGTGACTCTTTCGAACACCAATCAGTACCCCCCTCCCCCACCCGTAATAACGTGATCTTCACGGATTATGTTATATCCCGGGAAGGTTAGTTTAATGTCATCCGATAGCCAAGTTTCACAGAGGGCAAACACATCGCAGTTGTGCTCGCCCACTAATGCTTTAAAGGAGTTTAGCTTTCCAAGTAATTTCCTACAGTTCCACTGTATGATAGTAGCCGTAGGAGCCATTATTTCTCCGGACGGACCATCATACTTAAGCATGGCCATTGAGCCAGCCACTGTTTGATCATTCCTTTCAGGAAAGGAAGGGCCCAAGTAGCGATCATGTGCAGATGCTGCGGGAGGTTAAGGGTCAAGAGGAGGGACTCAAGGATCTCGGAAAGGGACGTAGTAGGGATCCTCGGAAAGCCCTTGGGCTCAGTCGTAAAAATTAGGTTTTCCAAAGGAGCTTCGGCCCGAGGTGATCGCTTTTTCTTGGGCTGCTTCCTGCCAATTGGTGGGGCGGGAGTTTTGGGATCAGCGTCGCATTTCGGGACCGGCGGAGAAACTTTAGCGTGGCGCTGTGGTGCCAAAGGTTTGGTTTTTTACTTGAGTACTTTGCTTTGTACCTTTTTGTAAGGCACTCTCAGTACTTTTACCGATCTCAATGGCACCTGTTCGAGTGCAGTCGGATTGGCCTCGCCATTTGCAGCTGTGTTATCCAGCACTGCAAAGGGGTTCGATGCGTTTGCTCCCTTGAGAGCATCGCTGTATGAGCTGCGTGCCCGCTCGGCTACCGTTTTGGTCTGCTCCCTTTGCAGTTTCCGGTACACAGGGCACAATGCAACCTCATGCCACTCCTCCCGACAATTCGAGCAATTTTGGGATGGGGCTTTGCACTCCTCGGTAGTATGCGCCCCTCTGTATTTTCCGCAGCAAGTCTTACGAGTGCAAAACGGATCGGCGTGTCCAATCCTGCTGCACTTCGAGCAGGTAGCCACCCTTGGCACGTATGGCCGGTCGATGGGTATCCGGAGGCCTTCTATTTCTTTTCTTCTTAGAGGCACTACTCGTGGTCTTCGAGGTCGAAGGTCTTTCGTCAAAGGCAACTTTCTTTGTGGCCGGAGTGGCCTTAGGGCGACCCGGTTTGCGCTTTACATGCGGCACTATCTCCCTTTCCGAGTCCGATAAATCAGTCCCCATGTAGGGACCGGAGACAACGGTGGAAGTAGGGGAAGACAACACTTACCGCTACACACGATACAACAAGGCTCGCGCGCACAGGTACACACACAAAAGACTATTTACGAACGAAGCGACGATGCGGCGTTTACCCGCCCGCTTGGCAGGATGTCGCGCAACATGCAAGCTGAAACTCGGGCTGAAAGTCATTTGAGTTTCAGCCTTCTTGAGTGACCGGGCGTGAGCGGCGAGCGTACTCGGCACTCGTTCTCATGCTCTCTTTTTCTTTCCTTTTGCTGTATTGGATACTCCCCGCTCCAAGCACAGCTGTTATGGATATAAAAGAACAATTCTTAGAAACCTAGTTGCAAGGAGCAATTTACGATGCAATCGAACGTTTTATTCAGAATGTTTACAGCAGCTGGTCGATCAAAACAAAATATTTATTGCGTTTAACTAGCAGTAAAATTAGAAAACTGAACTGAAATTAGAAAACTGAAATTAGAAAAGGTATAAAAGTTATGAAAAACGAACGTGAAAAACTATACACAATTTCATTAGGTTGGGTACCTACCGACTATTTGGTTCACTGCACTAGTACGATCAAACACTTTCGCGCATGCGAATACACTTAAACTCGTTCAATAGCCACACGGTAAAAATTTTAAGCTTTATAATCCACTTTCATGCGCACCAAGCCAAGCCAAGTTGAAAACTGTTTATCTACCTGTGATCTGTCTGGTAAACCTTCTACCACAAGTGTGAATTTCCAACAGATAGAACGAGAGAGCATTCAGGAGTAGCGTAGAGTGGTGGACTATGTGAGAGTGCGAGAGTGTGAGCCGAGCGCAAGGCGAAATTTTTCGAACACCTCAACGGAACGAGCGTTCCGGAATAGAGAGGGAAGGTAGTATCGAGGTGGAGTGTGAGGGTAGCTTATGCTCAGGAAGAATATTCGGCAAACACACTACTGGTGGAAGCGTTCAGGCATGAAGTGGGATTGCGGAGTGCGAGTAAGTTGCTCGATCGCTCGAAAGTGTGGGTCAGGGGTAGCGAGAGGCATCAAAATGAGTTACTCTCTGTCATGCGGGCGCTTGACAGGATGTCACGCAACATGCAAGCTGAAACTCAGGCTGAAAGTCATTCGAGTTTCAGCCTTCTTGAGTGACCGGGCGTGAGCGGCGAGCGTACTCGGCACTCGTTCTCATGCTCTCTTTTTCTTTCCGTTTGCTGTATTGGATGCTCCCCGCTCCAAGCACAGCTGTTATGGATATAAAAGAACAATTCTTAGAAACCTAGTTGCAAGGAGCAATTTACGATGCAATCGAACGGTTTATTCAGAATGTTTACAGCAGCTGGTCGATCAAAACAAAATATTCATTGCGTTTAACTAGCAGTGAAATTTGTACTGAAATTATTAGAAAAGGTATAAAAGTTATGAAAAACCGAACGTGAAAAACTATACACAATTTCATTAGGTTGGGTACCTACCGACTATTTGGTTCACTGCACTAGTACGATCAAACACTTTTGCGCATGCGAATACACTTAAACTCGTTCAATAGCCACACGGTAAAGTTTATTTCACCAAAAACACTATAAAAGAATGATATTTATATTTAAAATATAAAATTTTAAGCTTCATAATCCACTTTCATGCGCACCAAGCCAAGCCAAGTTGAAAACTGTTTATCTACCTGTGATCTGTCTGGTTAACATTCTACCACAAGTGTGAATTTCCAACACATAGAACGAGAGAGCATTCAGGAGTAGCGTAGAGTGGTGGACTATGTGAGAGTGCGAGAGTGTGAGCCGAGCGCAAGGCGAAATTTTTCGAACACCTCAACGGAACGAGCGTTCCGGAATGGAGAGGGAAGGTAGTATCAAGGTGGAGTGTGAGGGTAGCTTATGCTCAGGAAGAATATTCGGCAAACACACTACTGGTGGATGCGTTAAGGCATGAAGTGGGATTGCGGAGTGCGAGTAAGTTGCGCGATCGCTCGAAAGTGTGGGTCAGGGGAAGCGAGAGGCATCAGTATGAGTTACTCTCTGTCATGCGGGTATACGCTTGCTTATCGCAAAGATCGACAGATACACACACACTCAACACTAAAAACACACGTTGATCAAGGCTAAGCGCCACTCGAATCATCGTGTGATCGTGACAAATGCGATATGCCAATACGATATTTAACCCTCTAGTGAGTAGAAAAAAGTAAAACGAGGAGAGTGAGTAAAAACGAGGTGAGTGAGTTAAAACGCAGTGAGTGAGTGGTTTGTCGGCACGGAGAGTTAAATCAACAATGAGTTAATTAACTCATGAGTGAGTTAAAACGCAGTGAGTGAGTGGCTAGTCGGCACGGAGAGTTTAATCATAGGTGAGTTAAAATAACTCTTCGTGATGATTTAAATCATCTAATTCATTGCTAAGATTTAAGTCATTCACTCATTCTGATTCAGTTTGCACATCACTACACTCGATCGATAAACACTAATTCCGATCGAATGCCGGAGAAAGGCGGAGACACCGATTAGTGCGATACGGGTAATCACGTTGATTACGCAATCGCACACGAGAACAATGCCAACTATCTGCCGTACGCAAATGATCTGTAGGAGGCTTCGGAACGAAACACGTCCAATCGCTACGGAAGCTGGAGGTAGACTGCATAATATTATTAACTAACAGTTTGGTTTTTTTGCATACCTTCTATGGTCTGTTGTTTTTCTCTTTGGATGCAATCTTTGCGTTTCCAGACGATTCATATTCAGATACCTCATTCTCACCAATATTCTTTGCTTAGCGAAAATTTTGGTAATATCCCAAGGAAATTCAGGGAAATGAGTCTGCAAATGATTTGCGAGGATTTCCACAATTCGTGTGGTTTGAATTATGTTTCCATCTCTGTGTAAATTTTGAAAAATTTGCTCCGTTTTGTAGTCTACTGCAAGAAATCCATCAGATGATTTGTATAATCCACCTGCAGATACATGATCAACGAAAGATTGAGGCCGTGAACACGTATGGTCTTCTTTGGCATTGCAAGTATCATCTCCTAGCTGTGGGTGAGGATATTTATCTTTAAATTTACGCGCAATGTATCCGATTATGTTTTCTAATACACCTTTTTCCTGTTTATTTAAATCACGCGAGAGACAATCGTTTTCTAAGATAATTTCTGCTACATCAGGAACTATATCAGCTTCTCCGAAAATTAAACTGAAATTAACTTCTCCAGTCAGTTTGAATTTTCATTCACAATACAGTCTGTAGATGTAATGAGGCAATAAGGTTTTTGCTGTCTGATGTAGTTACAGTGTGACGAATACTGGGTGATTTACCGAGAATCATTAAACGAATTCTATACATAGTATGGAATCGGGATGGGTGGTCATACGTACCTCCTTTTTACCGCAGTTGTGAGAAAAAAATTCCCAATAAATCTTGATTAAGGTGAAATAAAAAAAACAGAATGTCATTAGTTTAAATAAAAGAAATACAAATTATTTTTATAACAGTTATCGCGGAATGCAGAGTTAGCATGTGGACCGAAGACAGCGCGTGCACCGTCCATCGACTCCACCAGCACGTGGCTTGCAGTGTCAGCAGAATCGTCTACCGTGAGAACGCGCAACGCATCATCGCCAATATCGGCGTAGCAGGAACCGGCCAGCTACCGTGAGAAGGCGCAACGCACCATCAGCAATATCGGCGTACCCGGCAACCGGCCAGCAGCAACGCGTCACCTGGATTCATCAGTTCTAGTTTGGCAGCACTTGGGATAAAGAACCAATCTTTTTTAAAAAGACCCAACAAGTGTTAGACTTGTAACTTAACTGTACCTTATGCGTAGATATGTAGATTATGTTGTGCTTTGCTTTCTTATCTTCAAACAGCAATTTCAGCGATGTAAACTGCATCAAAATACTTTTGCTCAAATACGTTGCAATTTAAGCGTTCTCTTTCAATTAATATCCTTTAAAAAATTAATTACAAAAAGTATGTTTTTTACCGATCATTTTTTAAATATTTTTAAAGCGTTACCCAAAACGTTTGCGAACGCTTCAGCAATCGTTTCAAATTTGACATTTCAGTTCAACCTGGCCATATTCCACTTCAACCTAGCCTGTGTCTAGTTCAACTTGGCCATAGTTTAGATCTACCTGGCAATTGTTTACTTTATCCTAGCCATTGCCCAGAAATGGCTCGCACATCGTTAGTTCTTCTCGGAAACGCTGTAATAAAATCAAGTGTCTTTTGGAAAGCTTGAATAAAGGAGTCAATTCTGCTGCTATTCTGCCTTCTATTAGCTCAAGCAACGGCTTTGCTGAGAAAACTTTGTCTTTGTAGTGAAATCCATGATCAATAATCCAATTTCTCAACAACTTTAGCAAATGTGGTGCGTCTGGAAATACATAAATGTTTTCTTTGTTACGGGATGCTCGAAGAATGGTTTCATATAATCTTGTGTGCCAAGCTCCCTTTAACAACTAATATTGCTAGAGCAATTGTCACTAACAATACCCGCAACGTTTATACCCTTTTCATGTAGTTTCTTAATTATATTTGTCATTATTTCTTTGGTCATTTTTTATCAAAACCAATATAAATAGGCTGCTTCCAGTTTTTGAATAAGCCTCTAGCCATTGCTACCTGTAAGTAGTTGTAAGGCCCAACAATTTCATCTGCCGAAGGATCGTATTCCATAACATGTTGATCTTTCATTTCATCAAAGCTCAAGATCCTACGCACTCAGCATCCTTACTGTTCAACAAGCTTACAAAATTTCCCATGAACGTTAAAACACCCTCCAAGATACCTTCATGCAAGTTATTTATTCTTGCATATTTATGAAGAGTTGAAATTGATGGTAAAGGATATTTAAATTCCTTTGTCATATAATCATTCGCTCTTTTGCCAAAATATCTCAGTGTTAGAGCTCTGCTAACTTCTTCTTCGTCCATATGACTTTTTTTTCTCTTCTATGATCAAATCTATTTGATTGGAAGAAAGTGTAGGTTTTACAATGTTTTTCATTTTTGCTATGAATTCATTTGGTCGTATGAATGATTTTTTAATGGAATTAACTTCCTTTTCTAATTTCTTAATTTTTGCTTTCATTTGCAATTGATTTAAAGTAACCGTTAATCTGTTATTAGCCTCTCGTAATTTACAAGTTTCATTGCTCAGGTATGTGTTGTTTGATTGCGTTATTTATACGGACGCATCGTTGCATAGCGTAAGTGGGTTGCAGATAAAGGCAAAAATATTTTCAAAACCTTCCTCCCATTGAACCTCAATTTCAGAAGGCAAAAAAAAAATTGTTGGAATAGCTGAAATTCAAAAATATTTTAATGTATCAGTTACACATTCATTAAAATACAATTCAAGAACAGCTTACCATTGGGAAGAAGTTTTATTCCAAACACTTTATTACCAGCAAATGTTATATTTGGCTTTTGAAAATCGTTTCTTTGAAAGTGTGTTGAACATTACATCATTTTTCGAAGGTTCCCAATTTTCCTCCCCGTTACGAAATTGAGCCCATGCTTTGCTGATGGGTTCATATTTTGGAAAAATATAATAGGAAATCTCCAATTGATTGTTTGCATTTTGTCGTTTATTACGGCTCAACAAAACAGCACACGGAGCTGGCATGATAAAAAGCTAAATTAAAGTTCTTATGAAATACGTTGCTATTAAGCTATAAAGACTACTTGCAACTAAACAACAAAACTAAACTAGATTCTAAAACTTACTGAACAGTTGCTGATCGATTGCATCTTCTTGATTTGGGTGGTAGTCGTAAATTTCAACAGGAATTTATGAATAATAAAATGGTTCCCTTTGAACGGTGGACAAGTGATAACAAAAATTCTCGCTTTTTGGTTAAAACCAAGCTTCCTTCCGAAGTACAACCACCATTTACGAGGGCTGACAATAAAGTAAGGTCTCCAACGCTGCAACTTCGCCGGATCACGCGCTAGGCGAAATCTGGCAACACCGCCGTGTTCCTTGGCTCCCCCACTACCACCTTGCTGCTGGGTGAGGCTTCCAGGATCGCTCAGTCTTGGCTGAACAGCCGTCAACGATGGAGGTACCCCTCGCGTCAGCGCCCAAGTGCGAATTGCGTTCTGTAATACGTTTTTTGAGTGCGAAAAAGATGACACCTACTGAAATCCATCGTCAATGAGTTGAAGTTTACGGGGAAAAGTGTATGGACATAAAAAACGTGCGTAAGTGGAGCCGCGAGTTCAATTCCGGGCGCACTAATGTTCACGACGAGGAGAGAAGTGGGCGACCGTCGGTCTCGGATGCGATTGTTCAAGCAGTGGAGGCAGAAATGCTCCAAATCCGCCGTGCGACAATTAGGGACTTGGAAGAGAAGCTTGGAGAAGTGTGTAGCAGCGAAACAATCCGTCATATCCTTGTGAACAACTTGCAGTATCACAAAGTTTCTGCCCGATGGATGCCAAACGCCCGGGATTGCTGAGCAAAGGAGTGAAATTTCACCACGACAACGCGCGCCCGCACACAGCCAATGTTACCCTTGACCTGCTCAAGAAATTTGGCTGGGACATCATCGATCACCCTCCCTATAGTCCCGACGTGGCCCCAAGTGACTACCACATGTTCCCCGCTCTGAAAAAACATCTCGGAGGGAAGAAGTTTGAAAGCGACGCGGAGGTTCAGAAAGAGGTCAACACCTGGCTGCGCGAGGCGGACGGAGAGTGGTATACTGCCGGCATAGACAAGTGCATCGTGCGGATGCGCAAGGTGTTGGAAAAAAATGGCGATTATGTAGAAAAGTAGCCAAAACCTTGGCCTTTCCAACGGTGTATCGCTTTTTGTAAATAAATGTCATTTTCTATGAAAAAAAAAATTGGAGACCTTACTTTATTGTCAGCCCTCGTAGATCGCTGGAAACACTTCAGTATTGGAAAGGAACCGAGTTTAGATCTTTTCTGCACTACGTTAGCCCTATAATATATAAAGATTTCATGCATCAGGCAGGCTATAATCATTATCTTCTCAACTTTTGTAGTATTACAAATTATTCCTCGTCAACCCATGCGCACTTACATTCTCTTGCACGTAGAATGCTTCTTAAATTGGTTTTAGATTTCCCAATTCATTATGGTCGCACCCATATGAGCAGCCATATACACAATCTTCTGCATGTTCATGAAGACGTTGAAGTGCATGGTGTATTCGACTATTTCTCGGCATATCCTTTCGAGAACTTTTTACAGGTTCTTAAAAGGTGCGTAAGGAAAGGTTGTAAATGCTTAGAACAAGCAGCTGGTAGATCCAAACTGTTTGCCTCGATGAATGTTGTCTCTAGTTCTAACAAAAACGTGTATCCACGTGTAACTTCGGATGGCTGTGGGTTGCATATTACTGCCAGTTTTGTTTTAAAACCTGTGTTTAAAGATCAGTGGTTATTGAAAACATCAAACTCAAAAGTTAAATTTGTAAGGGTGGAAATCTCCTCCCAAAATATTTTTATTATACATGGGATTCAGTACGAGAATAACGTAGATTATTTTCACGTTAATATTGAAGACGATGTTTCGCGTATTGAATTATAATCTAGTGAAATAGATACTTACAAACTAAATTCTTTTCTTCCATCAATACCAGCAACCCTGACCATAAAATGTAAATTAGTTGCCGTTAATTTGCCTCCTCGTCCTCTAGTTTATTTCAATGTAGATGAATTTGTTAGACGATACACCCCCACTTATATTATTTATTCCTTTGCTACATAGTTTTAAAACTTATTGATAACATCTTTTTCAATAGGTGCAATTCAGGAATACGATTTTACCCAGTCTGCTTTACACAATGCTCATCGTTTCCTACGGCTAGAAGGAGATGTGTATCGAACTCCAGTAGCCGGAAAATTGTCTGTATCTCACTCAACATCGGACGGCAAGTCGAGGGAATCAATTTCATCATAATGTTTTAATAAATACAAATTTAACAGCACAGGTAACTTAAAAGCAAAACTCAGAAATCGAACTGTTTCCACAATTTTGTTTTTTTTTTGCTTTCTCCCTGTACGATGGATCGCGACAACCATAACCTTTTTTCCGGGGGCCCACACCGGAAAATGAGGAAACTGGGACGAAATTTATTAAAGCTATTTTACCGATGTCGAACATAAGGGAAAGTTTCTTCTTCTTCATTGGCACTTCAACCTCGAGAGGTCTTGGCCTGCTATTTCTGGCTTTCTGTGTCTTGATTTTACCTGTAGCAAAGTAGTCAGCCCTGCGTACGGGGAGGCGGTCTGGATGGGATTAGAACCCCGGTCCTGCCGTGTGAAGACCGGCGCCGTTATCGCCTCGGCCATCCGACCGCCTCTAGTTTATCATCGATTTAATGTTGTACAGTATCAACGCTTTTACTAACCGCGTATTGTCTATCCAATTTAATTATATTTCCATGTATACCACGTCTTTTATCGATCCTCTGAAAGCACACGAGCTCAATCAGGACGCTTTTCTATCACGGAAAAAGGTAAGCACATCATCAACTATTAGCATGAGCTTCTAGCATTTCAATCCATAACGACTAATATGACCCGGTAGCAACAATATTCAATGACAGCAATATGCAACCCAGTACCGTACGCTACACAAATCACTGAATAAGTAGTCATCAGTTGGCTGATGAATCCCCACTACATACATTCTTTTTCCTTTTTTTCTTCTTTTTTTACATTAAATGCACTCATCTATCATTTCTTGGGCTCACTGCGAGGGCAATGCGTGAGGGCAAGCCTGGATTAAGTCAACTCGAGGAGGAGTTTACTGGGCAAGACATCGATCGTAACTCTTGTATCGAGTGATTGTGATCGATGAATCCCACATTTCTCGTGGATGGTTGGTTGATCCAGGTTGTATTATGAAGATATCCCTCCTAGTAAAAAATCAGTTATAATTAATATTACATAATTATAGCACGATTCTGCCTAATTCTGCCTTACCATTTACAGGAGCAGTGCTGTGAAACATTGAGAACGGATGCGCCTAACACATCGCTCGTTTTTATGGACACTCGAATAATCTTTCAGAAGAATGGGCATTTGAGTTATCATCAACAAAGTAAGAATTTAAATAATAAAATAGAAAATTTTAAATTGTAAATTGTAGCTAATCCTACCACATCAATTAAACTATATATTTCACATTATTTACAGAATACGGAATGGTCAGGATGGACGCTTAAGGCAACCAGAATCATTTGTATGTTTAAGCAAATGGATGGATTTATAACTTAGAAGTGAGTATGTAACATCTAACTATTAATTAACGAGATGGTGATGTCTTGTTTGACCGACACACACGTAATTTAGAAATAATTCTGTGTTCATAATGAATTAAAATTTATTATGAACGGATATTGTGCAAGCCTTTTTTTTTATTCGTAAAGAACGGCCTGGCCGTATCACTCAAAGCTAAATTACTAATAATAGTAAAATTCACGATGGTTTGGAGACATTTCCTTCTCCAAACCGTGAAAGGGCACCTTATCCCGGGTGAGCTCGGTTGATTTGTTAATATATCCGTCATCCAGTAGCCGTGGTAGTGTTGGGGTCGGTATCGTAAGTGATCATCTCATCCCGTTTGTTTTGGGAAATGCCATCGTCAGTTTTCGGCGTGTCGAGATCCAGCGTTCTTCCATCCCTCTGTCTTGTCAGCATTGATTGACCGTTGCAACTAGTGATGGGTAAAATTGAGAATCAAGCGGAACTGGTTCCGAAGGGGTCCAACAAAAATTGGAACCAGTTCCGAAGGGTAGGTGCAATCGAACCGTCCGGAACCGTCCGGAACCGTCCGGAACCATCGGAACCGTCGGAACCGTCGGAACCGTCCGGAACCGTCCGGAACCGTCCGGAACCGTCCGGAACCGTCCGGAACCATCTGAACCGTCGGAACTGTCCGGAACCGTCTGTAACCGTCGGAACCATCGGAACCGTCTGGAACCATCGAAACCGTCGGAACCATCGGAACCGTCTGGAACCGTCGGAACGGTCGGAATCGTAGAAAACCATATGAACAGAAACATTTGCTTCTTTTCTTCTTTTTTCCGGGTTTCACTACACGCGTCTCTTCGATAACCGGATTATAATTATCGTCGATCTGAAATATTTCTATGGGTAGATTATTTTGATAATGAACGCCGTTGACTTTGTTGGGAACGATGCAAAGCTGTTTTGCTTTTGAAATTAATAGCTTATGAAGAATGAAAGAATGAAAAATGTGTTTACCTCCTTCCAGTGCGCTACATTAATTATTGATGAAATTTTTCAATACCGATGTTATATTTTCATAAATATACAGGAAATTATTACACATTACACTTTGCAACACATGTACCCATTTTTCCTCAACATAAAAATAATGTTTCATAATATTGTACCATTGCATAATAATTATTATTTAGCAGTTAAAATTAAAAAAGGATCTGGAAACTAAATCGATGCCTCTTTGAATTAGTGCATTATTAAACTATGAATATTTCATACATCTTTTTGTTTTCGAATCTTCAAATAATTAACCTAAGTATCTAAGTTCATTTCTTTCTTTCTATAAAAAATAAATTATAGCTCGTCTATTTTTTCTTTTGTCGCTGTTATTCTGCGAAACTAACATTTTATTAGCTGAACCATTACGAAGTATTTACATCCTATCAGTTCCTTAGCGATTAAAGATAAATTACACTAATCTATATGTGTAGTTTATTTTAATTATGTTTAATGCAAATTATTTCTTTTAATTTTTTTGACGTCAACCTATTTCTGTTCTCTGTTAATATATTACCTGTTTTAGAAAATATACGTTCACATGGAACAGAGGATGCAGGAATACTCAAATATTGTTTTGCAAACATTGAATGTGTCGGGTACACGGCTTCGGGAAATATTTCAGATCGTCGATCCGGTTATCGAAGAGACGCGTAAAGTAAAACCCGGAAAAAAGAAGAAAAAAAGCAAATGTTTCTGTTCATACGGTTTTCTACGATTCCGACCGTTCCGCCGGTTCCAGACGGTTCCGATGGTTCCGACGGTTTCGATGGTTCCAGACGGGTCCGATGGTTCCGACGGTTCCGGACGGTTCCGACGGTTCCGGACGGTTCCGACGGTTCCGGACGGTTCGGGACGGTTCCAGGTGGAACTAATGATTCCTTTTCCTCGGAATCGGAACTGGAATGACACCAGTCGGAACCGGATCGGAATCGTGGATCCGTTCCAGGGAACCCATCACTAGTTGCAACACGCCATTGCAACGATGTAGCTTTTGGTCCTGGATCATCCTGGATATTCCGCCTATGCCATACCAAGCCCCTCTATCATCGCACTCATTCATACATTCATTCAATTAGTCATTCATCATCATACACACAAGCGAGATACAACACATATAACAGACAAACAGAAGGAGTGAACCAACAAACACGTAATTTAGAAATAATTCTGTTGTTCTTAATTCATTATGAACAGATATTGTGCAAGGCTTACTCTTTAAACAAAAACTTAAAAATGACTTAATCTAATAATAAACATCAAATTTAAATCAACAAAATTAAATCTTAATTCTTATCCTACCTAACTACTACGGGAGCTACGCTCAAGGCAACTAGACTTATTTACAAACTTATTTCTATGAACATTACCACTATGATTTAATTTTAACTTTATCCATTCTGTACAATTACCACCTAATTCCTTAATAACTAACAAAATACTCTTTAATTGGCAAAACGGGTTCTCTCCGTTTTTTCCCTTCCTGTCCAGGAAAACTTTAATAAAATATAAGGGTCTAATATCAAATTTAACGTAACACCGCGGGCAGGTAAACCGTGATGATTTTGACGGAAAAATTTCGCAAATACCCCCTTTTTAGCGAAATCTTTTTGGCTTCTCGTATCATGTAGCCTAGGCTTAATAAGTGATTTAAAAAAGAGCGGCTTTGTTTGTGAAACAAATAGTGGCAAGACGAAAGCAACCACATATCACAATACATACGGACAGCGTGATCACACACACACATGTATCCCCTGGAGCACAAACGCTCACGCACACTACCCCATAAGCCCGAAACCGATCGTCCTCATATTGTCCTCAGCCCATGTAAAAACGTCCTCTAGTTTGTATGGCCGGCGGACTTGTAGCACAAAATTAGGACGTTGCATGCGGATTCGATCATTTGTATGACGAGGGGTTCCCCCCCCCCCCTCCCCCCGAAATCTACTGACAGCCCCTAAAAATTGCTCATTGATACTGAAATTGGGATCTGGCTGTGAGAATGAGTGAGTGAGCACGAGGAGCCATATTGTATGCATGTATTAGTGAGATACGGCGGTATGAATGTATGCATGTATTTGTGATATCGGTTTGGTTTTGGACGGCTCCGAAATAGACAATGGTCTAGTTCACATTGAAACATTTTTTGAATAGGCAAGGTTTATTTTCAAATCGGCTTACTCCGGCACGTTAGCGTTTAAAAGTTGTCTGTAAAGTTGGTGATTAATTTTCCTTTTACAAGGTAAAACCGTATTAAAATGAAATCACTTTATGATTAAATACTAATTTAATCCCTACAAACGAATTATAGATGGATTCCAAGAAGCAGGATACAAATAATAACAACTTGCCGCTACCGCCACACGAAGACAAGAAGTACCTGTTTCTCTATAAAATGATTGCAGATGTTGAAGTGCAGTTGACCGAACAAAACAAAAAGTTGGATCAATTGACCACGAAAATGGAGCAATTGAAACAGACGATTATGAACCATCCCAGTGGCATCGGTAGCCCAGCAACAGCAATTAGTACTCCAGCCTTCAGCACAGTAAGTCCAGCCTTCAGCACAGCGGAGACCATTGACGATCTAAATTCCCTGGAATTGAAATTGTGCAATGTAGATATGCAAAATTCGGTAAAAGACTCGAGAAGGCCCCCCCTAGAATCTTTTGTGTGCAGCACTGTGGCCTGTCATTTTTATTGTACAGTGGAATTTCTGTATGGTCAAAACCCATTTGATGTAAACATTGTGCATTGTTCCTTAATACTGTTACTAGACAGCGAGTAGAACTTGATACAATACATTGTAACAAGTGGTTTGTGATTATGATATTCTTATGTTTCCTCCTTTGCTGAATATCAATGCAAGGTAACAAGTATTCATCGAATTACTGTTCCGTTACCGTCCGAAAACGCCGTGCATGTTTTGGGCCCGATTGTTCACCCCTAGTGCGACCGAAAATTAGTAAGAAGCCCCTATAAGCCAAAATGAATGGTAGGGTTAGCGGAGAGGGGATTTTAATCAAATAATAACAATATTTTATTCGACTTTCTTCAACCAATTTTGACCACACTGAAAGCACACTGAAAGCTCACTGTGAAGCTTCCGCAATGTGTACTGCGGATTGCATACCTTTAGGCGTAAATCCTACAGCGCCTAACAAATTTTGTCAGGGGGGGGCCTTCTCGAGTCTTTTACCCAAAATTCTTTTATTCAGTGGTTAAAAATGAAAATTAATCGCGAAAGTAATAAGGAACGTGCGTGCGATGCGCTAAATATTATAACAGGCCCAAACTTGCTAGTTAATATGTCGTGGACAGGCAAGGGTAAAGCCGGAGCAAAGGTGGCTTTATGCAATTTTATAAAGATATTGCAAGCCATACAGGATGTAAGTGGTAACTGTATAAACGAAGAGCTTAAAGCATGGATGCAGTTAAAACTTCATCATAGTGATAATATGCTAAAAAGCAAGTATTGCAATAAGTCTTCTTGCCATGAGCGTAAAAATAAGTTACCCAAGCTAGATTAAGACAATTAGAAATGTAGGTAGTTAAATATAAAAATATAAACAAAAATATAAAATTCTTACTTCTTTGTACATGTATCTTCGCTTCGAACGATGTTTAAAGTGTAAGTCCGTTTACAACTTATATTCTGGATTGTCCCTGACGATATATAATAAGAAATGTTATGACCACCATTACTTGAGAATATTGTTCCGATAAAATGAGATTATATCAAGCTTATACAAATGACTTATCTGCTTATTGTTGTAAATGCTTAGGCGTTTCTTCCAAAAACATGTATCGTATAACTTCATAAATTAATGCGATCGACATCCTATCAACTTTTCGCTTCTTCGATCTCATCCGTTTCCTGCCCTGTAAGTAGAAAGGCGTATTATTTCAAGCCTCTTTTGCTGTTGATAGAAGGCTGATATTAATTTCTACTCACTTTTGTTGTTCTAAAGATCATGCGCATGCTTCTTGACTCTCTTCCAAGTGTATAACAAGAATTTGTTATCATCGTTACTTTTATGTCATCTTCATCATTGCTAACTCAAGCTGAGCACCTAAAGATGCTTTATTTTATGTGAAGTTTACCAAAACTAATGCCCTCAACATAATAATTGATTCAGAACTACTACCAAAGATGTCATGGACTGGAAAGGGGAAAGGAGGGGTAACGACATCTCTGCACCTTTGCACAAACATCCTCCTAACAATTAAGAAAAAAGTGGAGGGTGTACGGATGAGGAGTTGAAAGGATGAATGATTTTGAAACTGCACCATACTGATAATATTCTGAAGAGGAAGTACATGAAAGCCAGTTGCTACGAAGCTAAAAATAAAATTCAAGACAGTAAAAAAAAAGTTTAAGTTTCTAATGATTACAATTCAAGTTTATCAAATACATACTTACAAACGTAGCAAAGAACTACTGACAGGAACATACGGTTACAGTTTCTGGTTTCATCATTGTCACTTCCAAAAGAACCATTTCTGACCTGTAATGATTTGGAAAGAAAAAAATGCAATAGATAGTTAATATGTGCAACTATGTTTGTAGGAAACATCATACATAATCACACTATGTAAGGATCATTGCCAACGTTGCCTTTAACATCACAAGTCCATGCATGACACGACGAATTTGGGAGTTTGGTGTCTAGTAAACACTTTCTATTGCCAGCGCATCACCGAAGCTCCGGGAGAACGTTTACATTATATACGGGGATTCCGCCAAAAGATTTCAGGATTAGGGACATAGCCTCCGTTATTTTGAAGATACAAATAGAAAAAAAGAGAGAGAAACTCGGGTTAAACCTGCAACCATTGCAAAACAAATCCTAAAGCTAAGAATCGGCGGCATCGGAAATAACATTCATTTGGTCACTGTCTACTCACCCGAATGCTGGTGTACGGATCGCTTAAAATCCAGCCTGAGGTATCAGATACTGTGTATCCTGGGTAATTACCATGGTTGACAACTCACTGCCTACATCACGGTACGAATGGTCCGATAGTCGAACGGTACGAATGGTCACGGTACTGAGGATCCGGATAGTCTGGAGCATCAGCTTGCACATATAACTGACACCTACATGCACAACTAGGGAGGCGAAATTAATGTGATATATTTATCATAATCATTTTACCACTACCAATTATCATGATATTATCACCATTACCACCTTTACCAATATAATATGATGATATTGATGGCCAACCTCGTACCCCTGCATAGAATTGAGGGAACGAAACTATCGTTGGAATATTTACATTTTTAATTTAATCTCGAAGGCTAACCGAGTAAATGTTGGATACGACTAAGCTTTAACTTGGTCGAGCTACAATTACTAAACGCGCGAGTTTCTCAAAACTATGCAGGCACATTCTTTTTTTAATTAGAAGCTTTAAGTTAAAACTTAATTAAATTACTTCCATCAATATCATCATAAAAGGCAGACTATGTAACAAACAATCAGAAATTAACTGAACATGTAACACAAGCTACATATAAAAGAAAACAATAATATTGAATAAAACAAAAAAAAATATTAAACTACAATTAAAATGTGATTAATGCTGAAGAAAACAATGTAACAAAGGAATAAATAATACCGAAGGAGGCGTATTGTCTACAAATTCATCTACATTGAAGTAAGCTAGAGGACGAGGAGGCAAATTAACAGGAACTAATTTACATTTTATTTTATCTAGGGTTAAGGTTACAGGTTTAGAAGGAGTATAGGAAATTAGATTATAAATGTTAATGGCACTAGATTGTACTTCCACTACTGACACATCATCCTCCATTCTAGCAATGAAATAATTTTCCTTATTTAGGTACTATTTAGGATTTTCTACTCTTAAAAATTTTACTATTTCATTTGATGTTGTTAGTAACCATTGGTCTTTAAAATTACATTTTAAAACAAAACTATCTGAAACATGCAACCCACAACCATCTGTAGTCAAACAAGGATACTGATTTTTACTAAAAGATGCTACGTTAATAGAGGCATATAATTTCGATCTAGCTGCTACTTGCTCCAAACACTTCGTTCCCTTTCTAACACAACGCTTAAGATATTGGAAAACAAAATTTCAAAGGCATATACCGAGAAGTTGTCCAGCTGTCCAAGCTCAACAACATCTTCATGTACGTGAAGCAGATTGTGCACATTACTACTCATATGGGTACGACCATAATGAGTAGGAAAATGCAAGACAAACATTTGAAGCATTTTTTGAGCAAGGGGCCGCAAGTGGTTATATGTTGAAGCAGAGTATATAGTAATGCTACAGAAATAAAGCAGATAATGATTGTAGCCATCACTGTGCATAAGATCCTTGTAAACTACGGGGCTAATATAGTGTAAAAAAGTTCGAAATTCTGTAGCTTTCCATTATGGAAGATAATTCAGAGAACGGAAAGGGCGATGGATCTCACAAGGAAGTTTGGTTTTAATTAAAAAGCGAGAAACGATGGCTTTTTGTTCACTGGTCGACTTTGGAAATGTCAGCATTTTATTATTAATAAGACCTTCTAAAATTTTACGGCTACCACCGCGGTCAAGAAGGTGAAGTCGTTCGGCAACTGGAAACGCTTTAATAATATCCAATCCCACGACGTCTTCCAGTGGCGATCGGATAGATTTATGATGTGGCTTATCATCTCTAGCACGAAAACTAATATCTGTACGAAAACACCTTCAAAAATTACTTTACCCTCTGGTTGAACATGTTCACCAAGGATAGTACATTTGGTACATCCGTGCTTTCCCGAAAACCCTAAAACCGACTTTTTAAAAGCCCGCGCTGGCGCATCGGCTATCAAACACTTGACACGCACACGAATTGTACGTTCACCAAACTGCATACCAGTAAGGTGCAACGTATTCAATTCTTCCACGAGAGGTCGAAGAAACTGTTCTAAATTGCCTGGTTTTTTTTCGCCGCTAAATATGCCTGCAACCATTACTGGACAATTAGGTATTTCTTCGACTTTGAAAAGAAGAGGCCAAAATTGGGTAGAACTACTTTTGAAAAGTGGAAGCCTATCGGTAGATATTTGTAGATTAAAATCACTGGTCTCAGGGATGGTTCTTTTGAAAAAATTTCTAATGGCAACCTTAATCCCAGGATACCAAAAATGTCCACCTACAACATTTTGTATCTCGTTGCCTACTTTGGGAATTTTTAGGAGCGTACGAGCATCGTTTGGAAGTTCAGGATGACCAAACTTTCTTAATATTGCCAGGAGCAAATTTAAGAAACTGCGGGAAAGATGACCAGCAATTGCCAAATATCGCAAAGCTTCTCTCAAATTTTGAAAATTATTTAAAAAGCCATACGCTTCTGTCCAAAAATCATCAACTCTTTCGTCGTGCTCATTTTCATCATCATTGCCTTCAGCACCTTCATTGTTAGAATTGTTAATATTCAAATCTACGCTACTTGTACTCGTATTAGTCAGACCTTCGCCAGTATTGTTATTATCAACATCTGCGCTATTTTCTAACCCGTCACCTAAGCTATCTAAATTAGAATCATCAAAATCGTCTGTAAAGAAAAGACATAAATTAAACATAATTAAAATTACTTTTAATACTTTCAAATGCATTTATCACAAACAGCTGGGAATGTGACACCACGTAAATATGGATTGGAACTGATTTGAGGTGGAGACACGGTGGAGAGAAGACTTGTTATCAACTATCTTCTGGTAAAAAAAACTTAATTCAATACTGTGCTATCCGACTGCACCCGAACAGGTGCCACTGAGATCGGTAAAGATCATGAGAGTGTCTTACAAAAAGGTACAGCGGAAGGTTTTAAAGACGAAAAGTAAACCTTTGGCACCACAGCGCCACGCTAAAGTTTCTTCCCCCGGTTCAATACGAGACGCTGATCCCAAAACTCCAGCCCCCCAAATTGCCAGGAAGCAGCCCAAGAAGAAGCGATCTTCTCGGACCGAAGCTCCGGTGGAAAGCCTGGCTTTTCCGACGGAGCCCACGAGCTTCCCGAGAACTCCCACCCCGTCCCTTTCCGAGATCCTTAAGTCCCTCCTAATGACCCTTAACCTCCCGCAGCATCTGCACATGATCGCTACCTGGGCCCTTCCTTTCCTGAAGGGAATGATCAAACAGTGGCTGGCTCAATGGCCATGCTTAAGTATGATGGTCCGTTTGGATGATTAATGGCTCCTACGGCTACTATCATACAGTGGAACTGTAAGAGTTTGCTTGGCAAGCTAAACTCCTTTAAAGCATTAGTGGGCGAACACAACTGCGATGTGTTTGCCCTCTGTGAAACTTGGCTATCGGATGACATTAAATTAACCTTCCCGGGATATAATATAATCCGTGAAGATCGCGTTACTAGGGGTGGGGGGGTACTGATTGGTGTTCGAAAGAGTCACACTTTCACCAGAATACCTACCCCTAGACAAGAAATGATAGAAACTGTCGCAGTTAAGGCAAAACTGGGCGTTCTTCACGTGACAATTGCATCCATTTATATCCCCCCGATAGCCAACAATGAAAAAGAAAAAATTGAAAAGTTCAAAGAGGATCTTGGAAATTTAGCAGTGGTCTTGCCTGGACCGCTTTTGATCCTAGGAGATTTTAACTCCCATGGTACTGACTGGGGGTGCGATAAGGATGACATTCGCACTCCTATCATCCGAGATTTCTGCGACAGATTTGGTTTTTCGATTCTAAACTCAGGAGAGGCAACTAGGATGCAGACACCTCAAAGTAGGGCGAGTGCACTGGACCTGTCTCTAAGTCCATTAACAATGGCCCTGGATTTTAGTTGGAAGGTGATCCAGGACCCTATCGGCAGTGACCACTTGCCGATAGAAATTTCCTACATCAAGGGAGGATGTCCAGTAGAAGGAATCCCCGTTAAATGTGACTTAACGAGGAACATCGACTGGACGAGATACGGCGAATTAATAGCCGCTTCGCTTTCACTTGACTTGGAAGATTTATCTCAAGTCAAGGAGTACGAAAAACTTGTTTCACTGATAAACAAGTGCGCCCTTGAGGCCCAAACAAGGCGCTCCCACCAAGCAAGGACATTTAAAAAACCTCCCACTCCTTGGTGGGACAAGAATTGCCAAGCGGCTTTCACCAAGAAGCGTGAGGCATTTAAAGCCTTCCGGGACACGGGCTCGAGGTCCTTATATGAAAAATATAAAGGACTAGAGAGAACGTGCAAAAACCTGTTGAAGGCGAAGAAAAAGGGTTATTGGCGTAGATACGTCAATAATCTAAACCCCACCACTTCACTTAATTCGCTTTGGAGAATGGCTAGAAGGATGCGAAACAGCAACAACATCAATGAGAGCGAAAGCTTTTCTGGCGAGTGGCTGTATGAATTTGCCCACAAGCTTTGCCCCGATTTCGTTCCTGCGCAAAGCTTTACACAACATGCGCCTGGTAGTGACCCTAGGATGGATTCACCGTTCACAATGGTAGAGCTATCACTTGCTCTCCTATCAAGCAAAAATTCCTCCCCGGGTCTGGATCAGATTAGTAGCAAATTGCTTCAAAATCTGCCCGACATAGGGAGAAGGCGTCTGTTAAGTATTTTCAACAATATGTTGGAGGTCAACAGCGTTCCGCAAGAGTGGAGAGAGGTGAAAGTTGTCACTATCTTGAAGCCTGGCAAACCGCCCTCAAGACACGATTCGTATCGGCCAATATCGTTACTGTCGTGTCTGAGGAAACTCCTTGAAAGGATGATTCTTTTTCGGTTAGAAGAATGGTTGGAATCAAACAACCTTCTCTCGAATACCCAGTTTGGTTTTCGTAAAGCCAGGGGTACTAATGACTGCTTAGCCCTTCTGGTAACAGAAATAGAGCTTGCTCGTGCACGCAAGCAGAACATGGGATCTATTTTCCTGGATATACAGGGGGCATTTGACTCAGTATCACCATACAAGCTGAGTCAAAAATTAGAAAATGTGGGGCTGGGTCCAAAGTTGAACAACTTTCTGTTCAACCTTTTGTCGGAAAAAGCTATGAGTTTCAACAATGGTCATGTGCAACTAAAGCGGACCAGTTTCCATGGACTAGCACAAGGGTCCTGCTTGAGCCCCCTGCTATATAACTTCTATGTCAGTGAAATAGATTCTTGCCTAGCTCCGAACTGCAGCATTAGACAATTAGCAGACGACGGCGTCATATCTTTTGCAAGCAGGGACGCCGCCGAAATACAACTGGCTTTACAAACCACTTTGGAAACCTTGCCGAGTGGTCTGAAAACCTTGGTATCGAGTTCTCTGCAACGAAACCTGAGATGCATATATCTTTTCTCTTTTTAGCGGCACGACAAAAAACAGGGAGAAGAGACTATTTCACCCGAAAATTGATGTCTTTTTGTGATGTCTTTTTGATGTGAAAAGATTTCAACTACCGACAATTTTCGATACCTTGGTGTTTGGTTCAATTCAAGGCTAAACTAGAGTACACATATCACCCATCTGGTGCAAAACTGCAGTAAAAGAATCAACTTTCTAAGGACAGTCACAGGATTCTGGTGGGGCGCACATCCATCAGACGTCCTGCGACTGTTTAAGACAACGGTTCTATCCGTGTTGAAATATGACAGCATATGCTTCCATTGGGCATCCAACACGCATATCCTCAAACTAGAAAGGCTACTGAATCGTTGTCTTAGACTCGCACTAGGGAGAATGAAATCCACACACAACATGTCCCTAGAAGTGATGACCGGAGTGATGCCGCTAAAACTTCGTTTTGAAATGCTGTCGCTTCGCCTTCTAGTCCGTTCTTCAGTATCAAATCCCTTGATCGAAGAAAATTTTAAAGCGCTGCTAGAGACAGGTTCTAAGAGCAAGATCTTGAAAATATACGAAGATTTTGTTGCCCTACAAGTGCATCCTAGCGCTCCACAGGCGTTAAACCGTGCTGCCCTTCCTGAGACCTACAGTTCCCTTTTAACAACAGATTCCTCGTTGCACGAGGAAATTAAGACCATACCGAATGATCTTCGCCCGATGGTAGTTCCGGGCATTTTCAGGGATAAGTATGGTCATTTAGACCAAAGAAGCCAGTATTATACTGATGGATCATCCTCTAAGGAGGGCACCGGCTTCGGCGTTTTTAGTGAGTCCGCCGAATCATTTTTCAAATTGCGGGAGCCGTGTAGTGTCTACACCGCAGAACTAGCCGCAATCTTGTACGCACAATTGATTATAGCAGCGAGACCTTCGGATCAGTACTTCATCTTTACAGATAGCCTTAGCGCTATCGAAGCACTACGATCCCCTAAGGCTGTTAAGAGTCAGGATTTCCTTACCATGAAAATCATAGAATTGCTTGGCTCCATGTTCGACAAGGCGTTCAGGATTTCGCTAATTTGGGTACCTTCTCATTGTGGAATTCCCGGAAATGAGAAGGCAGACTCACTGGCCAAAACAGGCGTCCAACAAGGCGCCTTTTACGACCGTCCGATCTCGGCCCGAGAGTTTCTTTGCCTACCACAGCAACTTTTCCTGTCTCGCTGGCAGAGCATGTGGGAAGCGGATGATCTCGGGCGATTCCTTTTCTCGATCTCTCCGCAAGTGTCTCTGCGGCCTTGGTTCGGTGGGCTCTCTGTAGACCGGGCGTTCATTCGCATGATGTCTCGACTTATGTCGAATCATTTCGCGTTGAACGCTCATCTGCAGCGTATAACTCTGGCTCAGACGAAGGTGTGTGGCTGCGGTGACGGATTTCACGATGTGGATCATCTTCTGTGGTCCTGCGTGGAGTTTGAAACTGCAAGACCCTCCTTGTTAAGCGCAGTCGAGAGCATCGGCAGACGACCGGGTATAGAAATAAGGGAAGTGTTGGCGACTAGGGACCTCGCCTGCATGAGGCTCATCTACCGATTCGCCAGAGACAACGGTCTCATCCTTTGATTCCGCATCCCTATTATCCTTCCAATCCACATCCGCCACTCCTTTTGTTATGTGTTGTGTTGTCTTTGTTGTAAATGTTTGACGTTGTGCAACGTGCGATCCGTTGACGGAGCAATTGCATTCGAGGGCAATTTTCTTACTGCCGTTAAAAGGAGGCAGGCTTGTGTTTTTTTTTTGTCTGTAGTAGTGTGCTCCAAGTCAGTCCAGCTTTGGTACAGCGGGGTCGCCTGGGTTGGCGTTGGGCGCGGGAGTGGTCGGCGGATACAGCCTCGTAAACAGTGGAGTCACTCCAGCTGTTGCGAGATGGAATCCGCCGATCGCCTTTGAGTTCGATGTTGACTTGGTCGATCACGGGCTGTGACATTGCTGGGCTGCTTGGAGAACATTGCACGCAGAAAAATTCATGTTTGTACTGTCCAAATAACTGTGCTTGTTTGTTTCAGTTCAGACCTACATCACACACTGCAATAGTCAACCGGAGCGAACCAACCCCCATCGAATCCATAGCAACAGCAATAGAACCGGACCAAAAAACCTACAACACACACACACCCACCCAATAGAAATGGACAACAACCACCCATCTTCCGTCACAACCGAGCATGCCCGGGATATGGCAAATAACTAGGAGGAAATGCCTAGTTAATTTTGTTTAATTGTTTTTTTCGTGAATGTAATTCACAGTCACCACATTCATTGGTGACAATACGGTACCAGTCCGTCATACTTTATTAATAAATAAATAAATAAATAAGATTTCTTAACCATCATGGTATTGACGTAGTCGCAGTGACTGAAACTTTTCTTAAACCTGACATGACCTTCAATATTGCTAATTATTATACTTACTGTCTCGATAGAATATCTGGCCCTAACGGTGGGATTTTAATTCTTATCAAGAAAAACCTTAAACATTCGTTATTGCCATCTTTTAATCCCAAAACCATAGAAGCCATTGGCATTAAAATACACACGAATCGATCTCAAATTTCATTTGTCGCAGCATATCACCCCGGTGGAAACGGCAATATGAACAAATTCAAACACGATATTAAGAAATTAACAAGCCTTAGGAACAAGTTTTTCATTTGCGGGGACTTTAATGCCCGTCACAATTTGTGGAACTGTGCCTCAAACAATCAAGCAGGAAAAACCTTGTTTGACAAACTGCAAATAGGACAATTTTCCATCAACCATCCCAACTCACCTTCCTACATTCCTTCAAATCCTAATAACAATCCCTCCACGTTAGACTTAGTTTTAACAAACCATCAAGATCTATCGGAACCAATAACGATGCATGATCAAATTTCAGACCTGCCAGTGCTATTCGAACTTAAAGACATCCAATTAATCAAAGTACCGAAAAAACAATTATTTGATTATAAAAATGCAAACTGGCCTCTCTTCAAATCCGATTTAAAAAATAATATTAATCTAGCACCAACCGTGGACTTCACGATTCTCTACAGAATATCAATCGGATTCAGGTCAGGGATTGTGCAGGCCATTCCCTCATGACAACTTTCTGATCCAAAAGAAACTGTCGAGCTACCCGCGACGTGTGTTTTGGATCGTTGTCGTACTGGAATTGCCATTTCAATGGCATTCCCGACTCCGCATGTGGCAACATCACGTTCTGCAATATCTTAACATAGCGATGTTGATCCAGTGCATCTGTTATCCAAAATTTTGGACCAATACCATGCCACGAAAAGCAATCCCAGACCATGATGTTGCCACCTCTATGCTACACGGTTTTCACAGTATACTGTGGCCTGAATGCGGTATTATTTGGATGGCCAACCAAGTTAAACTTGGATTCGTCCGACCACAGTACATTGCGCCACTTCGTCTCATTATTGCCCACCCAAGGGTAATGCGCGTTGGCACACCTCAGACGGGCTTGGACGTGCCACCGTTTTAGCAGCGGAACTTTGCGGGGGCTACGGCCAATCAGGTGGTTTTCCACCAGCCGACGTTGAGCAGTCCGGCTACTTACGGACAGATTCAGCTCGTCCCTGATTGTCCTGGCCGACTTGAATGGCTCGGCCTTGCACAATCGCGGGATCCGTGAATCCTCTTGATTGGTGGTTTTCCGTGGCCGGCCTGTTGCTATCTTGGTTGCAGTAGAGTGTTAAAAACCAATGTTTAACATGGTAGAGCGGTGGTAGAGCGCGTTAAACACCAATGTTTTTGAACGGCCCAGCAGTGCCGCAAATTCGCGCTGCGATCTCCCCTCAGCAGATAGGCGCTTTACAAGTGAGCGCTTCTCCTCTGTAACGTGAGTGTTGCGACCCATAGCGATGACGTGGCTTTTTTGTTATGTGCGGTGATAACGAACGTGTGGACAGTCTGGAAGATTTGAACACAGTGTGTTCGCGTACGCGAAACAAGCTGCTTTTAGGCTGGTGGCACAGCTCCATCGTGCGGTTTTTCACGCAAGGTTTTATATGGGATTTGACAGATGAATTTATTGTACGATATTTCCGTACGATGGAATAAAAAAAAATGTTTCTGTCGTACGGTTTTATCTGTCAAATTGAACTCGCTCATATAAACCCAGAAATTCTCGTGTTGAAAAGTATCAATTAAAAACTTGTTAACATTAAATGCAAAAAAAATTAACAAACAAATAACCGCAAACGTACGAATCGACGAGGATAAACTTATATCTTTGGTGCAATAGCATCGTAATCTTCCCATAGATCCCATATCTTCGAGATCCCAAGTACAAAGATTTGAGGGGAAAAAAGGAAGTGTGGGATGAAAAAAACGATTAGACACCAGGCCATATCTTAAGCCGAGCTCCATAGGAGTAGGCAAAGAAAGAAGAAGAGAAGAGCGTTGATGTTTGCCTCCCTTTATGCTATAAAAATATAACTAACAACTAAATCTAACAATTTTCCTTTTTTTAGTTTTATAAGGAGAGAGGATCTTCTAAAAGACACCAATACCCCAGGTATTATGGGACTCTTACCCACTAAAAACCCTCCTTCATTTAAAGTAAAAACTTCTTCCGACACCATTGAAACTAACATAATAGAAGAAATGTACAGGGTGTTTGAGATAAATTTGACAGTTTCAGAGGGAATAGGAAAGGAATTTTTATCAAATTTATGTTAAATATTAAAATTAAAAAATTCTACAAAGTTTAGCTTACCATGTTTGCCGCATTTTTTATTCGAAGTACCCCCCCTCCGCGTCGATGGCCGCCTGCACCCGCTTCCGGAACCGCGCGCAAGCCCGGACAACCATGTCTCTGGGGATGGCCGCAAACACGGCCTTTATTCTGGCCACCAGCTCCGCTTTGGTATTGCAGGACGCCCTGTTGGTGTCCCACTCAACTGTGCCCCACACAAAGTAATCCAAAGGATTAAGGTCAGGGGAGCTGGGTGGCCAAACGTCGGTGCTGGTGTATCGGTCGAAATTGGCAGTGAGCCATTGGCGCGTTTTTACGACCGTATGGCATGGTGCAGAATCCTGCTGCCAAACGTACGGCCGCCCATTGGCCACCGTCTCAATCCACGGCTTCACCACGGTGGCCAGCAGGTCAATGTACCCGTCAGCATTCAGCCGCAGGCCCTGGGGGAAGATGTGAGGCGGCATCACGTCTCCCTCCGACGAGATGCACCCGAACACCATCACCGTCTGAGGAAACTTCGTCTGCGGCACACGGGGCACATCAGCAGCACAGTAAGCGAGCCAGCAGTTGTTCTGTACGTTGTGCTTCTGGCCTTGACAAAAGTTCTTCTCGCCAGAGAAGAACCACAACGTGCCTGGCTGCGCCGGGTGCTTCAGCCAGCTCAGCAAGCGCTTAGCGTTGGCAAGCCGCTTTTCGCGCGTTTTTGCTGTTATGAGCTATCCCCTACGTCGCTTGTATGACGCGTACCGCAGGTCCTCATTTAACGCCACCTTGACGGTGCTCGGGGCCACGCCAACGTCTCGCGCCAGGGCCCGAAGGCCGACGCCGGGATCGGCCGTCGCCCGCTGCTGCAATCCGACCAGGAACGCGTCGGTCCGCACACAATCCGACCGCCTGCTATGCTGTTTACGAACAATAACATTATCCACGTCTTCACCACACTCCTCGAGCTGTACGCGTTTTGTTTTTACGGTGTTCAGCGAACACATCGCCGCCTTCCGAATTTCGGCATTCGTATGGCCGGCTCGAACCATCATAACACACGTTACGTGCTTGTACAATTCGGACGGGTTCCACATATTTACGGAGCTAGACATTTTTAAACTTGTTCGCACAACTTTTAGCAATGGAATGACATATCAATCATTTCGAATGACTGATCATTCATTGGTTTGATTAATGCGTACCCATAGCTTCTCGGCAGCACCAAAAGCACAAGGAAATAAATGTTAAAAAAATATCACAAACGTGTTGAAATTTGGGATTTTTTAATATTTTTTTTTCCAAGGAGGTGAAACCTCATTGTGCCACCTTTGCAAGCTAGTGCAAAAAAAAAAACCACCTTGGGTCCTTATCGCATGTGAAGTTGCTATGAGCCGCCCTACAAAACAGGAAAAATCGTTTATTAAAAATTTTCTATTTTTTATGTCTGTGTGATATTAGAAAAGGGGACGAGAGTTCTACACGAACACAAATTATTAAATGCTATGGGGCACTGCCCTTATCCCGTTTATTTGCATGTGTTCGCCGTACCGTCCCGATGTCAAGTCCTCGAGCCGAGGACACGATCTTTGCGGCCAAGATCGTTTCCACTCACTCCTCGTCAACTGCAGTAGGAGCGACTTACTGCAGAGAGAGTGCGTGAGTTGTTGGTCGCATTCTCACTTCCATCTCCCCCTCTTTTTAGAACCGACGGTACAGGCCGAGCCGACCGGACGGTCTTCTTAGCCTAGAAGACCGTCGTGGCGCCTGGGCGGAAGGACGCGATGAAACTGCATAAGTCGGGAGCGTGTGTATTGCTGAAGAGGTACGTGAAACACACATACCGTTCGACTGGGACGAAATGCGAGGAGGGGGAACTGTTTGGATCGCTGCTTGTTCAGTGTCGTTGCGCTGCAGTGGTAAAGATGATTGCGGTGAAGAGAATGATGGATGTGGTGCTAGGTGCCAGTTTTCCAACAATACATCCAACGGTAGTTTTCGGTGCGTCACTGCCGTCGAATTTTGAAGATCTCTTTCATAATGCTTTCGCAACTGGTTTAGGTGGCTCCTAACTACCTTCTGGTCACTTGTACAGACTGAATACATGACCTGCCCGATTTGCTTCATGACTGTGCCTGCTATCCATCTCCAACCGTTACGGGAAAAACGCTTGACGTACACTAAATCTTTTGGTCGGAACTTTCTGCCATTCTTCGGTATAAGATTTTTCAAACTCATGTTTTCAGGAGTCGGTGGGCGTAGCAAATCTAACGTGATGCGCATTGGTCTTCCTAGCATTACTTCCGCTGGCGACCTAGAAAGGCCCAATGTTGCTTTCGGTGTGCTTCGGTAAGCTAGTAAAAATGCATCCAGAGCGCCTTGCAGTGAAGTACCATCCGCCGATATTTTCTCGATTGCTCGTTTAAATGTGTCCACAAATCTTTCTGCTTGGCCGTTAGATTGAGGATGGTAAGGCGCTGTCGTGACATGATCAATACCGTTCTGGTTGCAAAATAATAGAAACTCTTCACTGGTAAACTGCGTTCCGTTGTCTGACACGACAGTTTTCGGGACTCCAAAACGAGCAAATAGTGACCGCATAATGGCTATAGTTGCTTTTGCTGTTATCGTTGTAGTACGGACTATTTCTGGCCACTTGGAGAACGAGTCGACGACGATCAGGAAATAATCTCCATGAAGGGGACCAGCATAATCCACGTGGAGACGTTGCCACGGACCCGCTGCTTTCGGCCAAGGTATCGGATCTGCATGAGTGGGTGTCTTGGCAACTGCCAGGCACGGGTGACACGTTCTCACCCATTCTTCAATATCTGTATCTAAATTTGGCCGGTAGAAATAGCTTCTTACTAATGCCTTCATGCGCTGAACTCCTGGATGCCCTTGATGTGCTTGCTGAAGACATTGTTTTTGTAGCTTTTCAGGGATCACCACCCTCTCACCGAAAAAAATACAGTCCTCGACGGTTGTTAAAGCATCTTTTCTTGCATTGAATCGGGCAAGCTCACCGGTAAATGTAGCGTTTCTGGGCCAGCCTTTGTGAAGCCGGTGACTTTTTGTAGCAGTGAATCCCTTTTTGTCTCTCTGGTGAGATCAGCAAAATTCAGCGGTATTGATTTTATGGCGTTTACTGCTATCGATTTCACATCTGCTTTCAAATTCACGCTTGCAATGATGCAGTCTTCATCTGGTTTGGTGTGCGTGTTAATGACTCCCATGGCTTGAAGGCGATGTAACTCTTGATCCACTGCTTCCTGCACAGCGTAAGCTACTGGTCGCTTAGGACGAAACACTGGTCGACTGTTGTCTTTTAGTATGAATGACACGCTTCCTTTTTTACAAAGACCAGATCCTTCGAATACTTTAGGAAAACGTTCTTGCCATGTACTTTGAGCAGCGATATTTGGTTTCTGCACTTGGCAGCAAAAGGCATCCATGGGAATAGACCATAATGCAAAAAGGTCAATGAGGTCAGCACCTAAAAGCATCAATTGTGGAGAAACAGTTATCACTGTCCGCTTAGTCTGATCCCCTACGCTGATGTTGCACATAAATTCTCCGTCAAGTGCCAGGTTAGCACCCTATGCTGACCGTGCAGTAACTGCTGGTGGTGATAGCGCCGGACTACCAATCTTCTTCCAAGTGTGGCGATCGATAACCGTTATGTCCGACGCGGTATCTAGCTGCAGTTTGACAGGCGTGCCGTTTATTTCTATCATGATGTACCTGCGTCGTTGTCGAACACTATGCCCGTTTATGATGACGATTCTCGTGTGAACTTTAGGTGCGAACGTGCGAACGATAGGTACAATCACTAACCCAGTGAGATCCGCCGCAGAGCCAACACGGCTTATTTGGGGTTGCCTTTGCAGTTGCAAAATTACGCTGTGTGTGATGCGCTCCTGACTTTACCGCCGAAATTTCTGCGACTGGTGCCTCGATCAGAACACTGTCATTTTTCAGATTCCGCATTCTACTATATTCAGAGGCAAGCTGTTTGAGCGTCATCTTTGAGTCCTCTATTTTCGCCATTAAACGAGTTCTTCTGTCGGCTTCAGACTCGTCCTTCATCCCGCAAACAAATAGCAGACACTTGAAATCTTCCTCGTTGAGCTTGCCGAGCTCGAAATCAACGACCGCCTTGTTGATACGAAAAGCATACACCAGATGATCCTCGGGTCGCTTCTTTGTTATTTGTAGACATCTGAACCGCTTACTCAGCAGAGACTCCTCGTAATTGACGTTGACGTTTGACGATTGACTGCTCGGCTGCAGATTCGTTGTGTTCCGCGTTAAATAGTAATTATTGTTTTGTGTTTCGTGCCGTATCACTTCGTAAACTGTTCTATTTGACGACTAGGCTCATTTTCAACATTGTGCCGTATTCGTGTATTGTTCCGTTTCGCCGCGACTGTGTTTTACGACTTTTTATACGGATCTACGGTGCTGTGATCTAAGCCGCGTAGGATTCCGCGATGGCGTCCATCTGCTTCTCGTGTGCTGAATCGCTGGATGCTGCTGACGACATCATCGGGTGCGCTTTTTGCGATGCAACTTTTCGACGCGGATGCTGCAGACTGCCGTCCGAGCTGATAGATGCGCTTTTGTCCTGCGTTGATGTGCATTGGAGTTGCACTGGATGCACTAACGTCCTCAAAAATCCGCGCTGCCGCTCGGTCAAGGAAATAAGTGCTCAGGTCGGTTTCCAAGCGGCTCTTACCTCAGCTGTCACAACTATGGGTAAGCTTGTCGACCCAATTATTGCCGAGATGTGCAGTGGATTTAGCCTATTGCAAACTGCATCCACGCCTCATAGTCGTATACCTGATCCGCGACCCTTCACGACAAGAAAGCGGAGACGCATTATAGAGGATTCTCCCGATGTCAACAAAAATGTAAACATTCGTGATGAAAACTTTTGTTGTGCGTCAGTGCCGAGTGTTTATACCAATACTACCGTCGGTATCCCACCGGCACCTGCGCTGCCTAGCAGGTGGTGGGTTCCCTATTGGTGGGAACCGATCCGCAATCATCGCCGCTGCGAGCTGTGCCTCCAGAGCCTTCCACGAATCGGATTTGGATCCGGCTATCCCGCTTGTCTACCGCCGTCACCGTGGAACAAGTGGTCGCTTCTGTGAAGCGGCGGCTTGGCACCGAGGACGTTTTGGCATTCTGCTTGCTGAGGAAGGGAGCCAGTGTGGACAGCATGAACTGGCTGTCTTTCAAAGTGAGAATCCCGGCAATCCTTCGAGACACAGCACTCACACCATCGACCTGGCCCGTCGGTGTTGGTGGTCGCGAGTTTCTTCAAACTCGTGAACAGGATCGACAACAAACAACCACCGACCGCCGTATCACTACTCACACACCAGCAGTTAGTTAGTTAGTTATTTAAATTTATTTCCAATGTTACATAATTATAATACATTTGTGCTGGGTTGCGTGAAATAATGGGTCCGAATTCTTATTCTCTCCGCATTGGTTTGATATTTTGTTAGCTATCTATGGCTAATGAGTTTTAGATTTTACGAACGTGTAGATTTAAACCGTGGGAGTGAGGGAAAAATTGTGACGAAATTGAAAAACCCTCGTGAAGATACAGGAGAAACTTAAAGTAGTACTTAATGACTATTCTTATTCCTAGTTCCTACCTTACTAATAATATTTACAAAAGATAAACCGAAATATATATTTATGAATATATATTTCATTTTACATTCCAACTATTAATAGCTGAGATCTCTTAGTATTTGTAATGTGCTTGATGAGCACCTAGCAGCGTATGAAGATTTTAAATTGTTTAATACCAGATTGATTGTTGGAATATTACATTTCGCGTGTAGTGTGGAGGTTCTGTACCAGGGAGGAACTTTAAGAATGGTTTTAAGAAACTGAGTTCTTTGTAGTTTTGATTTATGAGACTTAGCGCACCGGGACCATACTGGCGAGGCGTATGTGATTGTTGGGCGTACTAGTGCTTTGTATAACAACATTTTATTGTGGAAGTTGAGTTTTGATTTTTTGTTTAGAAAACTATATAGAGCTCTATAAATTTTTTCGCATCTCATGGTTATGTTAACAGTATTGATTTTAAATGTCAAGCGTTTGTCTAGGTATAGTCCTAGATACTTTACAGGACTTTTCCATGGAATGGTACTCCTATCGATTGTGAGGTTACTACCCGGCAGTTTACGAGCGCATGTATTTGTGGTGAAGAATATGGCTTCTGACTTATCCCCATTGACTTTCAATTTCCATTTATTACAATATTTTGAATATTTTTTGAGGGCTGAATTAAGTGCTTTAATAATTGGTTTTGGATATTTTGCCGAAGATGATATGGCAAAATCATCAGCATATAAGTACTGTTCACAATTTCGCATTAGTGGGATGTCTGATGTGTAGATATTGAATAGCAGGGGTGATAGAACACTACCTTGTGGTACTCCTGCCGGAGGAGTGTAAGCTGTTGATTTAGTGTTACCTATGTGTATGTTGTTGTGTCTGTTTACTATGAATGATTTTATTATTTTGATTAAGTATCGGGGAAATTTTAATTTGATCATTTTAAATAAAAGACCTTGATGCCAAATTGCATCAAAGGCTTTTTCGGTGTCAAGTAAGACCAGGCCAGTAGATTTTTTGTTATTTCTATTGTGTAGGATATTCTTCGTCAGTCTATGTAATTGATGGGTAGTAGATAAGTGTGGACGAAAGCCGAACTGTGTGTAGGGTATTATATTATTGTTATTTGTATGCAAGACTAGTCGGCCTTCTATGAGCTTTTCCATTATTTTACTGATGCAGCTGAGAAGACTTATAGGTCTGTAGTTTTTTGGGAGGCTGTGATCTTTCCCTGGTTTAGGGATGGCAATAACTTTAGCTATTTTCCACACCAGCAGTAAGCGTTCTCCGTTCCACGGCACGCACACCGGCAGCTACTGATCACCGCTCCTTGGCACTGTAACCCACACACACTGCTTATCCCGTCCCGACACACGCATCCATAACACAGGATCACAAACTTGCTTCCACACAAACATTCGAACACGTGCTAAATGACACCACTGATGGTCCTAATTCGACGCTTGTTGATGGCCCGTCCTTAAATCACCGCACTTCCAACGCGAATTTGCACCAGACAACACTCGATCACTTTTTTCATCAATAGGCGGACCACCGCCCAATTTGCGCAAGCACTTACCTGTGTTAATCCTGCTCCCGATGCGTACCGCTCTACTCGCTTTTCGGCTTCTGTTTACTATCAAAACGTGCGGGGATTACGCACGAAGGTAGACGAGTTCCGGCTGTCGGTGTTGGAATCCGCTCATGATGTGATTGTCCTCACGGAGACCTGGCTCGATCCAAGTTTGCCATCGTATCTGTTGTTTGACGACTTCAGATTGTACCGCTGCGATCGTAGTGTTGACAATAGTGCGTGCTCTCATGGTGGGGGTGTGCTGATCGCTTGCTCTCACTCTCTGACGTCACGGGAACACATAACGGTACACCCATCGCTTGAGCTTGTGTGCGTTGTCATCCAACTAGGCAATACACGACTCTATATTGCTGCTGCTTATCTACCACCTAGACGTGCCGCAAATATTGTTACGCTCCGTGAATTCGAGGACTGCATTAACTCGGTATGTTCGGCTATGCATCCTGGAGATGGTATCCTACTGCTAGGCGACTTTAACCAGCCATCGGTCTCCTGGTCTGCTGCCTTTCATGAAAGTGGGAGCATTTTGGACCTGATATTTGCGAATAGTGCCGTTGCTTCCGTCTGTGTACCACCAGCCGTTTGCTACACCCCGCTGCTAGCCATTGATTCATATCACCCAGCGCTAGAGATAGCCCTTCCAATTACACGTGTGAACATTGCGACATCCGCGCCACCTTGCATCGATTACGCACGGACAAATCTCAACAGGCTTTTACCGATGATTTCTTCATTCGCTGCTGGCTTCAAGTGTTCCAGTTACGCCTCTCTTGACCTCGCCGTTGATGATTTTGCGCGGTTTATGTCACACGCGTTGATCGAGTGCACTCCGGTAAAGCGTCCGAGACGAGGTCCTCCGTGGTGTGACAGGATCCTGCGAAGGCTAAAAACAGCCAAGGCTGCTGCTTACCGTAAATATCGGGCGCGTAGGTGTCCCGCTTCAAGAAGCAACTACAATGCGGTACACTCTATTTATCGGCGCTATAATAAAAACCGTTATCTGGCATACGTACGGTGCATAGGTTCGCGTTCGCGCAGTGACCCTCGCGCTTTTTGGAAGTTTGTCAACGCTAGGCGAAAATCATCCGGTTTTCCTAGCTGCATCAGCTACAATGGACTCCATAGCACCTCTCCATCTGCAGTTTGTGAAATTTTTGCCTCACGCTTCGCCGCCAATTTCTTACCGGACGTCACTGATGAGGAGCAAATAACGGATGTGCTTGCAAACATACCTCTGGGTGCCATGAGCCCTAATACGCCGATGATAGATGTGTCAGGAGTGGTGAAAGCGATCGATCGTCTCAAACCATCCATTGCTCCGGGGCCGGACGGTATCCCACCCACGATACTGAAGCGTTGTGCTGTCATCGTTGCTCCCATTTTAGTCTCGATCTTTCGAGACTCGTTGAGCTTGGGTGTTTTTCCTGCTTGCTGGAAAACCTCGTGGCTTGTCCCCGTGCAAAAAAAAAGGGGACAAGTCAAACGCCTGCAACTACCGCGGCGTTACCTCGCTTTGTGCCTGCGCTAAGGTTTTCGAGCTGTTGGTGTACGAACCTCTTCTCGCTGCTGCTTCGAACTACATCAGCGCTAGTCAACATGGGTTCGTCCCTAAGCGCTCAACCACCACCAACCTGGTTGAATTCATCAACCTCTGCCACAGAACCATCGATGCCGGATTCCAGATCGACGCGGGTTACACAGACATCAAAGCTGCCTTTGACTGCGTCCCACACTCATTGCTGCTCGCCAAGCTCCAGACGCTTGGTTTACCCGTTCAGCTGCTGGACTGAATGCGATCATACCTTGCCGGTCGATCATATCGCGTTTAAGTGGGATCGCATATTTCTCGCCGCATCGATGCTTCTTCGGGGGTGCCTCAAGGAAGTAACCTTGGGCCGCTGTTGTTCGTTATCTTCGTCAACGACGTAACCCGGGTGTTAGTTCGATAACGAACCGTTGTTGAACCGACCACGCGAAGGAGTGATCGATTCGGAGATCTCCGCGCAGATTCCTGGCCTTGTCAGAGTTGCTTGAATCAGGCGGCTAACCTTTTTTCCTGGAAAACCAGGAGAAGTTTTTAGCGGCGGACTCGCACTACACTAACTCGGCGTGGACAACGGGAATGCCGTAGCTCGATCAGACGATTAGCCTTTTTTCCTGAATAACCAGGAGAAGTTTCTAACCGTGATTCTTGCTTGGCTAGATTTCGCCTAATTCTTCCGACGGAGTGGGGAGACACCAAAGTGCGTAACCAATTTCCGGAGGGAAGGCAAAGGTGAAACTTTCCCGATTCTGTATGGATACCCAAACAATGAAACACAAGTTTCTTCGTTGAGGTTTGGATTACAAGCCGATTTTATTCTCAAAAAATCCTGTCTTATATACTAAAATTCTGTGGGAAAAAGAACATGAAACAGCATTACATCGATCTCCTTTATCCTAACCCGGTATGCTGATGCGTTTGACCCCTGCCAGGCGTCGGCTAGTGTAGGAGGTCTGTAATGTTACAATGTCTGGCGATTGTTACCCTATCGTTTTATGACCACGGGTAATGCATCGTGCATCTGTGGTTCAAATGCGTATGCCTATTTTCCTATTGCCTATTGCCTGCGCGTCGTTTATACTATTCATCAAGTTGGTCTTTCCTTCACTGCCCTACGACCGTGCCTTGATCTTCGAGATGGTCGTTTTTTCATGAAACTAATCGCGCAATGACAATGTATGCATTGTGTTCTAGTGTTAACCCTTTTCGGGCCATGTTCTTCACTTTCGTTTTTATTACATGGCTTGAGTTTATTTATAATTTTCATATGTCTGGATATTGTCCCTTTTTCGAGATGTTTTATGACATACCCTAACATGTTACCATAATTTCGTCTTTCTCGCGGTATGAGACCTCTCTGTGACTTAAGGTTGTTTTCCTAAGACAATATTTGCCGATGAGAATTTATCTTAAACAAAGATATTTAGTTATTTAAAGTTTCTCATCTAACTCTTGCATGCCTGTCAGTTTAGCTCAATTTTATTTTGTCGCGTTCGCAACACCGGGTGCTCCCTGCTGGCAGCCACCTACTATACGCGGACGACGCTAAGCTATTCCTGCCAATCCACAACCGGTCAGATCAACTCCGCCTTCAAGCCACTCTGTGCACGTTCCAGTTCTGGTGCTCGAAGATTGGTCTTGAATTGTGCGTCGAGAAGTGTGTCGTCATTACGTTTGCGAGAAAGCGGTGCCCTTTAGTGTACGATTATGCGTTAAATGATGCTACCATTGAGCGCAATAGCTGTGTCAGGGACTTGGGAATGCTCCTTGACGAGAAATTGAGCTTCCACGACCAGCTGGAGCACGTCGTCACTAAGGGCAACCAACTGATCGGTTTACTAAAACAAATAGCTCGCGACTTCACTGATCCGGTTTGCATCAAAATGCTATAATACTCTTTGGTGCGGTCGGTTTTGGAATACGCTTCAGTAGTTTGGTGGCCATCCGCTGCTCGTCCGCTGGCCCGGCTGGAATCCATCCAGCGCAAACTCACTCGGTTCGCTCTGCGCTTCTGGAGGGTGGAGGTGGACTACGCTGGACGCTGTGCGCTACTGGGACTCGAATCGCTGGACCAACGGAACTGCAACGCCCAGAGGCTGTTTGTTACGGGATTACTAGACAACCGGTTCGACTCGCCGGGGCTTCTTGCTGACCTCAACCTATACGTCCCGCCGAGATCGCTCCGGGCTAGATCGTTGCTCGACGTGGAGGATCGCCGCACCCGATTTGGCGCCTCTGATCCGTTTTTATGTATGTGCCGTGAATTTAACGTCGTGTGTGATCGTCACTAACCGGACATGTCGTGCATTGTGTTTTTAAACTGCATTCATGGAGTGCGACCCACTCTTCGTTAATTTATTTTGTCCGCGTTTATTCATGTAATGTGCACTATGAAATTTTATGTTAAATCCCGCTTCAAGAGAGCCTCATGCGGTCCGTTGAAATAAATAATAATAATAATAATAGTAATCAAAAAGCGTTGCCAGCTGTTCCACCGTTTGCTCTAACGAAAATTCAGACGGACGACTTGGCAGGATAAAGCTCAAATATCGATCATGTTCAGCAACACCCAGTTTGCGCAGCAACAATCGAACCTTAGCGGCGTCGTCGATCCTAGCAGTATCTTTCTGAAACATATCGATGTATCGTGAGTACCAGTTTCTGAACGTAATTCCCATGTCTCGATCGAAGCGAAACTCTGAAATATTTCGAGACAAGGAATCAATAATTTGTTCATGATTGAAACTGGTTGTTGCAACGTTATGGCCCTGACAACGTTGCTGCAATAACTCATTCAAAATTTGCTGCTGCTGAGTCATTTGCTGTTGAAGCGCATTTAGCGTTCTCAGCATCGTGACACTATCCTGGGCTGTTGATGGAGCGTGTTGCGATGGCTGTGGTGCCATCTGCGATGGTTCAGGAGCGAAATATGATGGCGCAGGACCTGACAGCGATGGCGGCGGCGCGTACGACGATTCTCCTCGTGGTCCACTCAGCAACTCCTGTGATGCGAAAACGCCTGGCAGCGGTTCGCTTGGATGAACGGGTGGTGTAGGAGCGGGAACACGATTTTGCGATAAGCGTCGTTGATCGGCATCTCCGAAAGGGTCAACAGAGTTCAGTTCGTTTGTCTCCATCCTTCTACGTTTCCGACTAGGCGAAGAAATTTATCACACGCACGATACACACATACGATACGCGTTAAAACCAAACGAATTGACGAACACTTTAAAAGATTCACACGATTCGCGAAATTTATGCACACGTTAAAATACGGGTTAAAATACGCACAAAACAGTACACATTCAAATAAAACGAATCCTCGTCGCCACTTTTATGTCCGTGTGATATTAGAAAACGGGCCGAGAGTTCTACACGAACACAAATTATTAAATGCTATGGGGCACTGCCCTTATCTCGTTTATTTGCATGTGTTCGCCGTGCCGTCCCGATGTCAAGTTCTCGAGCCGAGGACACGATCCTTGCGACCAAGATCGTTTCCACTCACTCCTCGTCAACTGCAGTAAGAGCGACTGCAGTCGCTTTCTGCAGAGAGAGTGCGTGAGTGGTTGGTCGCATTCTCACTTCCAACACTACTTCATTCCCCAAGGTATCTAATATGTACACAAATACACCTTCATTGCATCTCCGAAATTTATCTTTTTCGTATTTTTGAAAAGTATTTTTCTGTGTTACTTTTTATATTCGTTCCTTTTTTTTTAGAAATGCCTTCAATCAATCCTTTGCGAATTGATGTTGTTATCGCTAGGATTGAAAAAGTGGATGGAATGATTCACGGTGTCGTGGGGAAACCCTTGGGCTACCAGCCCGTTATAACCTGCTCAACAGTCGGTTATAATTGTGGTACCGGCTTCCACATGCCGAACCACAAGATCGTTGAGGGTGGCTTGCGAGCGGTTAGGTACACGCTCAAGGAAAATTTCTCCCGTCTCACGGCATATACCACCCACAAGCCACTGCGTGTTGGACGCACTTATCTGGCCGACGTTGTACTTTCGACGAGAGATGACAGTCTTGTCGATTTCCATCATCATGCCGGCGTGCCTCCAATTCTCACGCCGGTGGATTCGAACGTTTCCCATAGGAACGTTCGAATCGTGTCGTACCACGATAGCACCGTTTTCTGCGTGAGTCCAGTTTCTTTGGCGCAACGAGAAGCATCCGTATTACTGGCCCACTCATAAATACAACGCATAAGCTTGCTCAAAGCAGCTTTATACTTGTAAAGGATTGAACCAGCTCGAAAGCTGCTGGTTCCGCCACAAAGATAATCGCACACAGCACGAACATCATTCGCCGAGTTTCGATCGACGCTTACTTTAAAATAATTTATTTGCCCTTTAAAACCTGTCTATACTACAAAGCTCAAGTGTTTATTTTTAATGCTCAATATATCCCAGGCTCCAAATGACAGATGAAAAGACGTCTTTTCGTGGTCTTTTCACCCACGAAAAGACCCTTGTTTTTTTCTTGTAGCTGTCATTTATTTAAAATTCATACTTATTCATTCATATGCCATAGCTGTGTGTAATACCTCCCCTTTACCGGTGGCTTTCGTATCTTTTTCTGTGTTATCAATTATAATGGGTTATAAGTTGATTTGAACTTGTACTTACCGAGTTGCTTGTCCTCCATCTGATCCGTGAGAGCTATTGCGGTTGTGTTGTGTCGAGACGTAAACATCCAATAAGAGAAGCAACCAAGCAACATGGAAAAGTATGTATTTTTAAATTACATGTAACAAAGGATTCGATGTATAATATATTTATCTCTTTGTTCGTGTTTTAACGATGTGGCGAATCATTTAGCACACCACGCAAGATTGTGGTGCTCAATATGAGAGACGGAAAATATGTTTTATCCGAGAAGCCGCAGCCTACAGGTATAAAAAATATTGGTTCATAAAACTTTAGAGCAGTATTGAGAGTAATATGTATTGTTTTTCATCGTTGTGTTACAGCTTCCTCATCACAACCAACACTACATCCAGATTTTATAAAACAACTACCGACGGCAAAAAATACATCAAAGAACATCCAACCTGCAACAAACATCGTTCACCGCAGTGTTTCCGCAGGTTTGTATGGTTTTCTCGGCATGCGTTTAAAAGATTGGGAGCAGTATTAAAAGTAATATGTATTGTTTTTCATCGTTGTGTTACAGCTTCCTCATCACAACCAACACTCCATCCAGATTTTATAAAACAACTACCAACGGCAAAAAATATATCCAAGAACATCCAACCTGCAACAAACATCGTTCACCGCAATGTTTCCGCATCCATTTCGGATTCCATTTTTTCCGCATCCAACAAACCCAACATTTCCAAACCCATAAGCAGCAATAGTCCCATAAATCTAGAGACAACAATATCCTCTATAGACGCAGGATTGCGCGAACTTTTAGTTTCAATTGGACAGAAAATGGATGACATGACAAAAAAAATTACAAATTTGGACCAGAAACTTAATGAAATAGAAACTAACCACGCCAACAGGGTTCGAGTTGTTGAGAAAAATCAAGCAATTATTAAAACTAAGCTGGACTTGATCTTAGATAAAATCTCTCCTCGTCCAGGATTGGTAACAAATAGTTCATTCAACTGGGAACCGATCGCATCCAAAGAAATGTTGGATGCAGTGGATCAGCAGCTTAATGATCAACAGTATAAAAAAGAATTTGAAGAATATCTGGAATGCCAGCTGCCAACAGATAGCTCGGAAGAAAGGCTTCATTCAGCGATGGACATCATTTTTGCCAGACAGTTTGTTATAGAGATGAGCTGGACGGGAATTGGACATCCGAACCAAAAAATTCCGTTGTTTGGATATAAAAATATTCTTGCTTTATTTAAGCACATTGGAACCTTTCACGGAGTAACTCCAACTCCTTAAAAAATTAAAACATTCTTCCAAAATAAATTGAAGCATGCCCGCCAAAGACTGAACCTAGAAGGTAAGATTAAATCCACACACCACAGACATCAACATTCTCATTATTAGTGTTTTGTTGTTTTGTTATAAAGTTCCTTCACTAACTAAGTGTCCTTATTTTTTAAAATACATGTAATATGATGTAATATGTATGTTAATAATAAAAACTCATGAAAAATGTATAATGTATAATATGTAAATTTTTGAAATGTTATAATCAATAAATTATATTAATTAAAAAGAACGATACAGAAAGAAAATCATATTAATTATTTATTATCTAAGAAATGCAAATATTAGCCTACGAGGGTATGAATTAATGGAACATATTGATACTCATTTTCTTTGGAAAGGGGAACAGCTACCAATTTACATCGTATATCCTCAATATTAACATCCGATTCCGTATGTGCCAGATCGCTCAGGTTTCCATGATGCATATGCATAAATTTAGAATTCAAAGGATATACAAAACAATCGTCTGTTTGAGACAATTTTTTCGCAACAATTTTTATGTTACGGTATTGTTCATGTGCAGTGATAAATTTTCACACGTTACCACTTTTGGTCAAAAACCATTCGTTACGTTCCCCAGTTTTTAAAAGAAAGGCTTTGCGGACATGTAACGTTACCGTGCCAGTTCTGGTATGAACAGAAGGGAAATTTAAACATAGATTAGCGGAACGAGTGTTAAAAACTTCTTTTTCGGAAAGTCTATTTATAGTTTGCTCTAAGCATTTCCAGCCAGAACGCAAAGAACGTTTTAAATGCTGCAAATGGTTTTCAAATGGATAAGAAGATATGCTACTAATTGGACCAAATTGTTCAACTTCTTTGAATATATGTAGCAGATTGTGTACATTGCTTGAAATAAATTCCGGGCCATAGATATTTGCGTAATGTTTTACATAAAGTTGAATCAACGTGTTTGCTGAAGGCCAATGTTCTTAGTAAACATTTGAGGAAAACAAAGTTAAGCTACAAAAGAACAGCATGAAGTGCTTGTATTGTTCTTCATTTGTTATCTCTTTGAGTATAACGAAACTGGCATAAAATAGAAATTAGGAATATTCTGAGCCTTTCCAGTGCTTATAGCCACGCAATGAACGGAACTTTCTATGAATTTCAATAGGAAGTTTGATGTTGGTCAGCATTGCAGACAAATTGTTAATTTGTGTATTGTTAAGCTTTTTTTTAACGCCAAATTTTCCTTCCATGAAACTTACGATCGTGCGTTTGGTGATACCTAAGTCTATCAAATGTAGTTGATCTGCGACGATTATTTGTTTGATAATGTCGAAGTCATTTAGTTTCAACAATGGAGTACAATATTTATGATGACCTTCGTAAATTCGTAATCTGAACCCATGATCTGTTCGCTCAAGTTCAGTATAACTGGAAAATGCAGTTCTTCCATTAAGGCTTCTTCCTTACGTTGCGCATTTCAAGCAACCATCTCGTGAGTTGAAACCAGCAACACCTATTTAAAAAAGTATATTAAGTTCCATACAATTTTCAACGTAATCTTATATTTTGTCTTACCTTTAATATATGCTCGAGCAGGTGAATCAGCTATAATGACACGTAATTATATGGAAATCTTTTTGTTATTGATGGTTATTCCATTTTCCATAAGGAAGTTAAGTTCATCAACGAAGGGCTGAAGAAATTGATCGATATCTGCTGGTTTTGTTGATCCGCTGTAAACTGCAATGGTCATTACCGGCACTTCTGGAATGTTATGAACGTTGAATAATATTGGCCAAAATTGAAGATTGCTGCTTTTAAATATGGGTAATCCATCAATAGAAACATTAAGTTCCAGCTTAGAATACGAATCGAGAGCTATATCGCTGCGGCTGAAAATACAAAACGTAACGTTTGTTATGTAAAGATTGTTGTTAACAACTTTTATTAGCTACGCACCTTAGTTCGTTGAGCAGACATCGTCTTATCCCGTTATACCAATACTGACTTCCGTTTATCGTTACAACTTCATTTGAGTCATTTCGATGAGTCTTCAGCAAAGTTCTAGCATCTTTTGGAAGATTACAAGAACTCACGTTTCGTATGATTTCCATAACTTGACTTATAGAATTATACGATTGATTGGTGGATATTGCCCATCGACGTAATTCGGCTTCTACATCATACCCTTCTGTGCGTTCTGTGTCCATTCTTTCATCGTCAGAGCTTTCAACTAAATAGTCCGTAACAAACTCATCACATTCAGGTTCGCTTGTCGTTTCACCGGCTTCTACTGCTATCACATTGGAAGATCCTTCTGAATGATAATCCATAGGTGCATCGCCTGCGCCTTGGTTGCTTCCAATAACTGGAAAACAAAACTAACCATGTTATAAAAGAAACTAACAATGATATTTGCCCGTCTTATACCGTATGAACTTCCTCCTGCAACTAGCTCTTCGTCATTCTGCTCTAGCAAAGCTGCTCGACGCTCTGTAGCATCGCTATAACGATACAAATATGAATTATATTTTACTCGTTAAGTGAATTGGTCACTCATTTTTACAAGATTGGTGATATTAGTAGGCACTGAGCAAAAACGTAATTAAGAAGCACTCGGAAAATTTTTGTTTGTACGGATAGAAGTTTTCTTTTTGTAGCGCGTCGGCCAGTCTGACAGGCAAAACAACAACAATCGCTGATCAGGGAACCAATATCAACAATATCATTGCTCTCTATTTTTTGATTAAAATTGAAAAATAATGAAAAATCTTTTAAAACCAAATAAAATGTACATGTTAAATAAAGACACGATTTTTCTATATTTTTTTTAATGATTTTACTATTTATTATTAGGTAAAAAGCCGTATAAAGTTCATGAACTCGCTGACTTAGTATTGTAAACAGAGGGATTTGGTCTTTTCATATGTTCCTTGCAGCCTGGGAAGTAACGGGGATACCAAGCAGAGAATGGAAAACCGGCAGAGTGTTAGCGAACGTGATCGTGATAGGACGTAAGTCTGGAACAGTTTAATAAATGAACAACTCTACATTTGGCGCAGCCGGTAGGATCGAGAGGAAGAACGGAAGAACAATGGAAGACAAGGTGAGAGATGTTGTTTGCTCCCGTGGGGAATTTTGAAATGTCTAGTTCCCCACGGGAGCAAAAAAAAAGGATTTATGTGAAATGGTGAAACATTTTAAACAGTGATTACGATTGTAAACAGAGTGCTCATCAAGTGTTTGGTTGAAATGACCAATTTATTGTTGCTAAGTTTTGAGAAGAAAGTGAAATAAGTCAAAAAAAATCAACAAGAGTCATTATGCTAATGAAACACTAAGTTAATATACTTATCAGAGAAACAGGGATAAGGCCAAATTTGGGTAAGAAGGATTGAATCACTAAATTGGGAGATGAAATATGCCGAAAAGAAAATTGGTTGCGAGTCCGAGAAAATAAGTTCTCGAAGCGCACGTGTAAGAACGCCCCGTGAAAAGAAAAAAAAAGAAGCGAGCCCGGTAAAAAAAAGAAAAGAGAAAAAAACCGAAGCGCATTAGAAAAAATTGTTGTGAGTCCGAGGAGAGAATACCTCGAAGCACACGTTTGAGCAATACACAGGTAAAGAAGAATCACAGAAAAGCAGAAACAGAACAGAAAAGCGAGTCCGGTAGATAACCGAAGCGCTAAACAAAAAAAAAATGTTTGCGAGTCCGAGAAAAGAACAAAAGATTTTGTTGTGAGTCCGAGGAGAGAATACCTCGAAGCACACGTTTAAGCAAAACACAGGTACAGAAATACGGAAAAGCGAGTCCGGTTCAAAAAAAAAAACCGAAGCGCTATAAACAATGTAGGCACCGAAACACACAGTTCGATAATATGCCATAGTTTTATAGAATAGGCTGAAACGAAATTTTTGGAGTACAATGGTGGAATGATGAAATCTATCGGAAGATAGAGTCATGGAGGAAAGCAAGAGAAAAATAGAAATCAAAAGTGATTAGGAAACGAAAGCAGTAGTGAGAATATGTTGAGAATAGGAAGAGGAATCCAAAACGAGGTTTTATAAGAAATCTGTCCGGAAAATAGGGAGAAGCGCAATGGGATAGCCATTATGGATTATCATTACGGTAGCTTGGCGCAACTCAAATGTGGGTTTTTTGTTTACATTTTTCTACAGATGGAACAGCACTTCCATTTGGAACCATTTAACGATGCCGTTGATAGTTCGGCGTTGCGCCGTGAGTGGGAAGAGTGGCATAGATCATGCGAGATAGTCTTGGAGTTAAAGCAGACTGAATCGCAACATGAAAAGCTGCTTTTTATGTTGGCCCGTGGAGGCAGAGGATTGCAACGTATCTACTATAATTTAGCACCTGTAGTGGGAGAAGTTGTCCCAGATCCTCCTAAACCACCAATGGCACCAAAAGAAATTCCGGAGTATGATAACGCAGTTCAAAGGCTCAACGCGTTCTTTATTGGAAAACGCAATGAAAGGGTTGAGCTAGAGGTATTCCGCGCGCTAAAACAAAAGCTCGATGAACCCGTTAACCGCTACATGCTACGTCTACAAACACAAGCGCGTAGTTGTGATTTTGGTGCTCGTGAAGAAAAAGAAATTCTTCAGCAAATAACTGTTGGGGCTAGCGATGAGCGAGTAAGAGACAAAGACCTGGAAGGAGTAATGGATTTGAACAATCTGATAAATTATGCGATCAATCGAGAAGTGCTAGTGAAACAAAAAGAAAAATCTCATCCCTTTAAGGGAGAAAACAGTGCGCTGGCTATTAATTATACGGCGGAAAGGAAAACGTCATCGACGGGGAACGATTTTCGAGGACGAGATTAGAGGACAGGTTATAGACCTTCCCAGGATTGCGGACGATGCGGCTCATGGAGGCATCAAGCGAAGGACTGTCCGGCTAGAAATTCTCGATGCAACAAGTGTGGACAGTTGGGACACTTTGCAAGGAAGTGCACAGAAGGGCGAAATAGGCGGACAACACAGGGAATCAACCGGTACCGATGGCAGTAACCGGAAGTGGCTAATGCATTGTGTAATGAATCGCCCCCGGCTATAGAAAAGGTAGAGTGACAACTTACTCAGTTTACTTTCGTTTCAAATTTTTGTTTCTGTTTGGAAATCATAAAGAAATGATTGAGTATTATAATCTGTGGAAAACGGAACCTTTAAATCCTCCTTTCGTTTATTGAATTAGTGAATTGGATTCGTAAGTCATCAAAATAAACAATATATGAAAGGAAAGGAACTTACTATCTGTTATTTTCAAATAATTAATCGTATGTTCATATTTTCTATTTTAGCAACAAAACACCAATGATGGAATGATTGTGGGACACATCGATAAAATACCAGTAGAGTTCCTTATCGATTCAGGAGCAATGATAAATACGAAAACAGAAAAAGTATGGGGAAAATTAATTGGTAGCAGGGCCAAGGTATTTAACATGGAGTTTGAATGTGATCGCCAGTTCAATGCGTATGCATCTAAAGTCCCATTGGAAGTGGTGGCTGGTTTTGAGGCATGAATTACAATCAATGCTGCAAAACCTAAGGTCTACACAGAATTCTTCGTTATCAAAGGAGCGAATCGATGTTTGCTTTGCAAAACGACAGCGGAGGAGCTGAAAGTTTTGAAAGTTGGGCTAGAAGTTAATCTGATAGGGCAAAAGAAAACACCATTTCCAAAATTTCCGGGAATCCAATTGAAGCTTGCAATTGATGATACTGTTATGCCAAAGAAGCTAGCCTGCCTAAGAATACCGATAGCGATGGAGGAAAAAGTCAATCAGAAGTTACAGGAAATGTTAGAAGCAGACATAATTGAGCCAGTTATAGGTCCTGCCAATTGGATATCGCCTATGGTAGTGGTTCCTAAGGGTAAAGACGACATTCGTCTTTGCATAAATATGCGATACCCTAATAAGGCGATTCAAAGGGAACACTATCCTCTCCCTGTAATTGACACACTTCTCAACAAGCTAAAAGGAGCAAAAATATTTTCCAAGCTAGACATCACGTCGACTTGTTACCACATTGAGCTACACCCGGATTCACATGACATCACAACTTTAATGACAGGAAGAGGGCTATTGAGGTTTACAGATACAGAAAAGATTTACCCGCAAACACAGAGGGAAGCTTTAGCTGTTGTTTGGGCTGTAGAAAAATTCTACACGTACCTTTTCGGGATTCATTTTACGGTGTACACTGACCATAAAACGTTGGAATATATATTTGGTGGAAAACACCAAGAAGAGAAACGGGCGTGCACGCGTGCCGAGGGTTGGGCACTGAGGTTGCAACCGTATGATTTCACAGTCGTACACGTTCCAGGACAAAGCAACATCTCGGATATTTTATCTAGGTTGTGCCCCCCGTCGAGTAAAGCGTTTGATGAGGCTTCAGAACATTTTGTTTGTTCTATTGAGATTGGACCAGTAGATATAAAGTTAGAAGAAATCAAACAAGCAACTAATTCCGATGCAACTTTGAATGAAGTTAGTAAGGCTATTGAAACAAACACATGGCCGTCACATTCGTTTGCTTTTCAGGCATTTGCAAAGGAACTTGGGGTCATAAACGGGGTGGTAGTGAGGAATGATCGAATTGTTCTCCCAGAGAAATTGCGGAAAAGAGCTTTAGATATTGCTCATAGGGGTCATCCAGGTATAAAAACTATGAAAAGAAACATCAGAGAGAAAATTTGGTGGCCATATATGGATCGGGACATAGAAAACAGGGTACAAGAATGTGAAGGCTGTGCATTAGTAAGGCAATCAGGGCCACCGGAGCCGATGACAAGAAAGGAAATGCCAGAGCGAGCATGGCAAGATTTAGCAATAGATTTTTTCACAGCAAAAGAATGTGCGACATTTCTAGTCGCAGTTGACTACTACAGTAGGTTTCTTACGGTTATGGAAATGAACACCACGACTGCTAGTAAAACAATTGAAGTTCTTGAACGTATATTCCATCACCACACTTACCCCGAAACGATTAGAACCGATAATGGCCCACCATTTTTTTTTTTTGAATTTTTAGGTTATTGCAAGAGCAAAAATATTAGAGTCATACATACTATTCCATACTGGCCACAGATGAATGGGTGAGTAGAAAGGCAGAATAGGGGTATCTTGCGGGCTTTACGGATTGCCAAAGCAATGAAAGACGATTGGAGGAAAGCGGTGCAAGAATACGTTTATAGCTATAACACAACACCTCATTCAGTTAGGGGAAAATCTCCAATGGAGCTTCTCACGGGCAGACCAGTTAAAGACCTACTACCTTCATTAAGGACTGACCCTTATTGGAATCGGGATGAAGAAGTTCGCGATAAAGACATGATCAGCAAAATGCATGGAAAATTGTACGCTGATAGAAAACGCCATGCCAGGGATAATGCGATAAGTGTTGGAAACAAAGTATTCATAAGAAATTATGAAATGGGTAAATTAGAGCCTACTTTCCGAGCAGAACGTTTTACAGTCGTAGAAAGAAATGGCACAGAGGTAGTTATAACCGGTGAAAATGGAAACAGGTATCGAAGACCAGTAGCTCACATAATAAGATGTCCCACGACGAGTAGCACAAGGAATACTCTACAAGAAGAAGGTAAAACTAATATTCCATCCTTAAAAATATCAGATGGGACAGGACAAAAGCAAGGCCAAAACGAGGGTCCCCTGCCCAGAGAGACCAAAGAGATACGTCAACATACCATTGAGGTTTAGGGAATGATTTCGTTTTGTTTATTCCTTAGTATGTTAAACAAGTGTTATATTGTTAAATTTGTCTAGATTTGTTGGACTAGGTGACCCACATAACCAAAAAGCGATATCCGACCTTACTACGACCTATATACGGAGTCGTATATGTAGACTTATATGTACACTTACAGCAGTAATTAACAGACTTCGTGGATGAAAAAAAAGCGTGCCATAATTATAACAAACAAACCATAAATGTGAAATGTTTCATTCACGGTCCCGAAATTTTTCAGCGGAGGTTTGAAACGTTTCATCCAACCACTTTTGAAATGAAATAAATCAACAATTAAAATTATTCGTTCAAAATTTTTTAGACTTTTATTCGTTGACTTTCGATAAGTTTTTTGACACAACAATCAAACACAGACACAGAAAAGCAAACAACAAGCTATGCCTTTTCTCCTTCTTACACACGTTGCGCGGGCAAGACACCGTCGAAAGAATAAAAAACAATACCTACATTTCATGGTATTTTTCACCGACTAGAACTAGAAGAAGAAGCGATATGGTCTTCTACGTCGATGGCAGATGTATCGTCAATGGCAGATTCAACCGCATCTAAAAATTAATGAGAATATCAGCACATGAATCACAATTTCATCTCATCCTAGAGGACAAATAGAAGAAGGACTAAAACTTCCCATGAACAGTGTGGTCAAAGGTTGACACTCCGACAGAATCGCACTGTTCTCTGAGTGCTGCTAATTGCCTTTTCCTTCTATACAAAATGCCACTCTTTTTCCAGTAACGTGCGTAATTTTCGTGAGACATTTCACTACAACCAATTGAAAAACAAGATCATAGTTAATTAAGTCAAAAATGCACTTTTATAAACAACAAAACCTACACCACGCAATATGCACCAAAGCACGCCTACAATTGTCAATTGACGAAGCAAAATTTGTCAAAGCATTCTTCGATAAATCAAAAAGGCAACTGAACGAATTGGGAAAAAAAATCGAAGCTGATGAAATCATTCAAAAATCAGTTAAAAGGTGAAACATTTCCAGTCATTTCAGAAATATTTCAACAATTTATTTTTCTCCCATAATTTTTTTTTGCCGACATGAGATAAAATAGCACGTCTCGGAACCAATTTTCCTTTAAGACCACAAAGTCGGATAGTCAGTACAAGCTAAAATCTACCGACTTATATCAGACTTTGTGGTCGTAAGGAGGTTATGTGGGGAGGGATGTAGAGTACTAGACTATAACGATTAATTCAAATAATGTCAACTGGGTAACGCAAGGCAGTAATGTCAACTGGGTAACAAATGTAACGTGTGTTACAGATAAGTAACGGGGATACCAAGCAGAGAATGGAAAACCGGCAGAGTGTTAGCGAACGTGATCGTGATAGGACGTAAGTCTGGAACAGTTTAATAAACGAACAACTCTACAACACGAAGCAAATTTTGTTGAGTTAGGTTGTACTTGCGAAGCTCCAGTGTAGCATCACTGCTAAACATCTCAAAAACACCTCATGAAAACATACATTTTATAAACACGTACGTAGAAATGGTCAATCACACCAGAACCTTACGCAACAATTATTTAAACTCAAGCACCCTGTACCCCACCAAGAACAGCATATTCAGCAAATTTGACCAAACATCCATTGCAATAAGAACATTAAAAACCGACTAGCGCACTCGGCTAGCGAGTTGCGCAATGCAATACGAAACCAAACCAACCAATGCACCATACATCGCACGGTGCAGACAACGGTCAGCAACTAAGCGTAAAACTTTATCCACTCCGAACTATCGCAAACAAATAGAACAAAACAGGCATAGTCATAACGACACATTTTATGCGAGCGTAGCAATCGATCGCACCGCGACCAACTCATCCATAGCGACACATTTTATCAAGCACAGCAACGGTAAATCGGCAATTAAACTGAAGCAAACCACCTAACCCATATCGAACCAAAATTGCGCAACGTAAGGCGACACATTGTTTGCGCCAAGAACCTTTAGTTCTTGTCTCCATGCGGAACGTTAATGTAAGCAAATTTTTAGACAATGCTGTTCAACGAACAAACAAAACAAGACTTATTCGAACTAACAAACAATAACACAAGTCCATCCATCCAAACGAAATTCGACACTTTTGTTGACGACAAAAACTTTATGCCTTTGTCGCCAACCAGGAAAAAAAAACAAATAGAAAAAGTTATTTTGAATTTAACATAAACTCAACCTAAATTAAGTAAATTGAACTTTATTAAACTGTAAGAATAAAGTAATAAAGCTGGTATAAATAAAGCTGTCTTCCCCAGCCAACGAGAAAGTTGGTTCTGGGCTGAGACTTGACGCAACTCAAATCTGACGTCCAATTCCTTTCAAGAGCTTTGAGAGTCCCCCTACCCAAGGTAAGGCCTCAAAGGCTCCAACGAAACAGTATGGGATGTTCCTTCTGAATATCTAGAGTCACCTGGCCGACTCAACGCCGATAAGCTTCGAGTGTCCCCCTACCAAAGGTAAGGCCTCGATGTCTCCAACAATCCAGTAAGGAAGATTCTCATCTAGAATCTTCACGATTGCCTGGACAATCGATAAAGGGAAGAATTGGTTCGCTCAGCAAGTTGCTGTTCGTCGCTCTCGTCGAAACCCAAATGAACCACGTAAGTACGGCGCGATTCAAATCGAATATGCGCAAAGCCCCGTCGTAAAAGACCGACCGATCCCGCGTATCACATGGTAACCGCTTTCCTCCATGTTACATGGCGACCGTATTCCCTGCATATTACATGGCGACCGTGAGTTTATTCTGCAATCTTCGTGAATTAAGTGACAAGTGAAGTGAAAAAACTAGTGCTGCCGCAAGAAGTGAATTGCAAAACCAGTGATTGATTTTATTAGAAATCATCCAGAATATCGAAAATTTTTACAAAAAGTGCAATGCATATACATGCAATGAAAAAAGCCATAAATAAGCAGAGACAAAAACTGCAAGATGGGTTTAATCTCAGCAAAGCAGTCAAGTAAAGCGGACTAAGTACAATGAATAAACAAAAACAGAGTGATCAGTGTTGTACACAAAATGTGAATCAAAGATATCGATCATAACCGAGAATGCCCGGGATAAGGTAAAGTGAAAGGAGGAAATGCCTTGTGAATTGTGTACAAAGACGATATAAGATTTAAAAGTGACGAAACATTATGATCATAGTGACGAACGAATAACCTGAACAATCGAAATGTGAATAAGTTACAAAATTCCTGTAAAAAGAAACAAAAAAAAAAAAAAAACAACGCAAGTGAGGTGAAAATCATTAGACAATTTCTAAATTGTGAATCGTGAATTGTGCAAGATGAAGCGACTACTGCAGTGGAAGGCGAGACCACGGTGCACGAAAGTGGACCGGCGGGATCCAAAGAGACAGGAGTCTCCAACGTAGATGCGTACGGACAAGAGTCCCACCAAGATGATAACGAACACGAGAACCAGCAAGATGACAACGTAAACGAGTACCGGCAGAAAAGCATATGGCGCATCAAAAATGTGAAAACGAAGATAAGTAATGCATACAATTTTTAGAATATTTATAAAAAGAAATTTATTCGACCCAAGAGAGTCGAAATATCTATTTAATACAAAACGTCTTTTTTCAAAAACGAAAAGTCTATTTTAATGGGAGACAAAACGAAATATATAATGTATCAAAAATATACATATGCGACCGTATTCCCTGCATATTACACCAGCAATTGTTGCTCCGCAATTGTTTCCCTTTTAACTCGTCGATTTGTTCTGGTCTCAGGTATGGTTTCACAATCTTCAACAACTACGTTATGCTCTGTTACTTGAGAACAAGCAATGGTCTCAACTTCAGAGTCAGTGTTGTGTTGCTGCTGTCCACATTGCGACGAGCTACCAATATGCGTTGGTGCAGAAATCATGGGCTCCACAGCACCCAAAGCAGGTACATTAGGAGTACCGTCAACAGCACGTTGCAAATCTTAAACCTCAATCACTTTCTGTTCGAGCGCATTGAAGTTTCGCAATGATCATGGGCCTCCTCCCGTAGCACGATATTCGCTCCTATTGTGAGCCAACTTCTTCTTCAAGCCTGATTTATAATCAGCCCAAACCTAAAATTGTAAAAGAAGTGATTAAAAATATTGCACTGATTATTAAACAGCCATTTTACCTTTTTCCAACCAGATACGTCTTTTGTCGGAGGGCCCAAATCGTGCAGATTTGTGGCTACTTCATGCCAAAATTTGTTGGACCCCTTGTCCCGAACCCCCGCTACGGACCCGTTCCTTTCAATCAAAGAAACAAGCACCTCAAAGTGTTGTTTAGTGGTTGTTTTACGTTTATCCTGCAACACAATTGTCATGAAAATAATCTCGAAGCCCAATATTTTATAATTTGCCAATACTTACAGCCATCACGACAATTCCAAAATCAAATCAATATTAAAGCAAACCAACCGAATGTTTTGCACGCGCAAACATACCACAAGCTAAATCACAGCTTCTCAGGTGATTCTATTCAACCTGCCTCTTAGAAAATTTGGTTTCATTTTGAGAAGTGCGCGCTTCATCAGGTTGCTGGCACAATTACTTTTACAATATACAGGATGTTCTAGCGACATTTGAGAGTTCCTTACAAAAAAATAAACAAATTTAATTTAATTTAATTTAATTTTATTTAATAAATTTTTGTTTGTGAAAAAAAAGTTTTCCAACGAAATTTTATTATGTGAAGAGTAACTTATAACTAATTTTTCTTGGGTTTTGCTATTGATATACCGGTATCGCTTTTAATTTCTGCTCGAAAAATAGAAAATAGGCCGACGAAATATTTTTGTTTCCACTATTCGGGTGCGTTTCAGTTGCAAAATTTATTATAAAATTTTCCATTGTTTTATCACGTTGTGCGCATCGAAACGAGATATTTTATGAGCCAGTATGTAAACTAACTAAAACCATTCACATAAAATAAAGAATTTTATTTTCCTATAAACACCCTATAGGTGTTATCGAAATTCTGCCACACTGCGTTTATCGAATGCGATAAGTTCAGAAACGAGTAGTTTTGATTATAAATAACTTTTAGCAGTTGTATATATTGTAAAACGACTCAAGTAAATGTAGCTTATCCGTAATCATTGCCGTGATTACGTGTTTCAATCGCAATCCATGCCTATGTTAAGCGCATGTCTTACATGAAAACTTTCATAGTCCACCCATTCTCCTGCCTCCTCACACCATACTCTTGTACTTATGTGTACTTACTTACTTTTCAGGCGCTATAACCGCTTTGCGGTCTTGGCCTGCTGCAACAATCCTCGATACCGCTCACGGTTCAGCGTCGTCGTCTGCCAATCCGTTATCCCGGCCGTTCTGGCGGACGCATCAACGCCATCACTCCATCTCAATTTGGGCCTACCACGTCTCCTCTGTCCTTGTGGACGGCCTAAAAGGACTTTACGGGCTGGGTCGTCCGGTGTCATTCTCATGACGTGACCAGCCCACCGGAGCCTGGCGAGTCTAATGCGCTGTACGATAGTGAGATTATCATACAGCTCGTAGAGCTCGTCGTTGTAGCGGCTCCTCCATTGTCCTTCCACACATACGGGGCCAAAGATCCTTCTGAGCATCTTCCTCTCGAACGCGGCTAAGAGGGCTTCGTCAGTTTTGGACAGAGTCCATGTCTCAGAGGCGTATGTGAGTACTGGGACTATAAAAGTTCGGTACAGTCCCAGCTTCGTCCGTCGCGACAGGTATTTAGAGTGGAGAAGTTTCCTCAGGCTGTAGTATGACCGGTTGGCAGCCAGCACCCGTGCGCGTAACTCAACATCAATGTTGTTGTCGGTGCTGACTTTTGACCCCAGATAGGTGAAGTTTTGGACGACTTCGAAGGTGCGGTCACCTATCTGTACATCACCCCTGTGTAAATCAGTGTTTGTTAGCAGGGCCGCTGGTGGTGCCACCATCATTTTGGTTTTCGCCTCGTTCATCTCCAACCCGAGGTTCTGTGCCGCACGCTCGATCCTTTGATAAGCTTCTGCTACATAGGAGAGCCTCAAACCAATGATGTCTATGTCATCAATGTATGCCAGGATCTGGATTGACTTATAGAAGATGGTCCCCGAAGTTTCCACCTCTGAGTCACGGATGGCTCTCTCTAGCGCCAGATTGAAGAGGAGACAGGCGAGCCCATCTCCCTGGCGCAGGCCCTTGATGGTAGCAAAGGGCCCTGAGAATTTTCCATCCACCTTCACCTGGCATGAGATGTTGGCCATTGTCTTTCGTACAAGCCTGGTAAGCTTGGCCGGGATTCCAAAAGAGCTCATTGCGTCGTACAGTTTTACCCTGTCTATGCTGTCATAGGCGGCTTTGAAATCAATGAAGAGATGGTAGGAGTGGAGCTGCTGCTCCGCCATCTTCTCCAAGATTTGCCGCATCGTGAAGATCTGGTCAGTGGTTGATTTTCCGTTTCGGAATCCTCTCTGATAGTTTCCGATCTCTTCAACGAATGGGACAAGTCGATCTTGTAAGATTAGGGAGAAGATCTTGTAGGCGGTATTCAACACCGTAATACCCCTGTAGTTGCTGCACTCTAGCCTATCTCCCTTCTTGTATATAGGATAGATGATGCCAAGATTCCAATCACAAGGCATCGATTCGCTATCCCATACCTCAGTAATAATTTGATGAATTTCCTGTTCGAGTGCTGCACCACCGTTTTTGATCAGTTCGGCTACTATTCCGTCGGTGCCTGGTGCCTTGTTGTTCTTGAGCCGACGGATGGCCATTCGTGTTTCATCTATGCTAGGTGGCAGTAGCATGATATCATCTGCTAGTGGAGCCTCTAGCTGTTCGTTGAACTGATCATTTAGCAATTCATCAAAGTACTGAGCCCATCGCGAGAGGACCTCTGGCTGGTAACTGACCAGATCCCCATCCTTATTCCGACAGCAGGTCACCTTAGGTCTAAAGTTATTTCGGCGACCTGCTATCTCCCGGTAAAACTTTCTTCCTGGTCCGTAACGCACTCTGATTTCTTGAAGTTCCTGCACCCGCTGCTCTTCCCAAAGTTGTTTTTTGGTGCGGTGAACTCTTTTTTCTTCTCTCCTGAGCCGTGAGTATTCCTCTGTGCATGCCCGCGTTCTATGCCGCTGCTGCATTACTCGGTATGCGCAGTTTTTAAGTTCTGTCACATGTCTACAATCTTCGTCGAACCAGCCAGATCTGGTGTTGCCCCGACGTGGTGGGAGTGTGGAATTGGCACAGCTTATTATTTTTGTTTTTAGAGCGTTCCACCGTTCGCTCGTAGTTTCATATTCATTTTCTGGTAGTAGAGCCTCACATAAAGCGGATTTGAATGCCTGTTGGACGTGACTGTCCTTTAGGGATTCCGTGTTGAGCCGGGCCTGCGTGTTAACTTCGCCCCCATTGACGCGGGGACGGGCGATTCTGCAACGAATCACTAAGCCAACCAAATAGTGATCGGAATCGATGTTGGCCCCTCGATACGTTCTGACGTTCAACAAGCTCGACTGTCTTCGGCGGCTAATCAACACGTGGTCTATCTGATTGGAAGTGGCTCCATCCGGAGACATCCACGTAGCTTTGTGAATGTCTCGGCGCGCAAACTTGGTACTTCCCACAACCAGATTGTTTGCAGCTGCAAACTGGACCAATCTACTACCATTGTCGTTACTGTGCTCATGTAGACTGTGACTTCCAATGTATTGGCGGTACATTGGCTCCCTACCGACTTTTGCATTGAAGTCCCCCAGGATGATTTTAACATCGTGCCTGGGACACTGGTCAATGATTTTTGTGAGGCGGCCATAGAACAGGTCCTTCTCCTCTTCATCCTTGTCTTCGGTAGGGGCGTGAACGTTGATGAGGCTGATGTTGAAGAATCTGCCTCGCATGCGCAGGGTGCATAGCCTATCATTGATAGCCTTGAAGCCGATGATTTCGGATTTCAGCCGCGGACCGACGGCGAAACCCGTTCCGAGCATATGGTGGCGGTCGTGGCAGCTGAAGTATATATCGTAGCGGCTACTGCCACGCCTGTTATGCACACCATTCCCTAACCAACGGATCTCTTGTAGCGCTACGAGGTCCATGTTCAGTATGGCTAGGGCGTCATCAAGTTGCTTCAAGGCTCCGGCTCTGTAGAGAGTGCGTACGTTCCATGAGCCCATAAGAATATTGTTTTTTGGACGGTGCGGGGGTCTGATATCGTATAATCCGGGTATCGCATAATTATTTGAGCTTTCCGTAGTCGCAATGTTACTTGGGGCAGGGGGACTGGCCCTGCGCCCAAGCCCCCAGGTACCTCTAGAGGGCCTCGTGGCAGTTTGGTTTAACGTCTGGTTACCCCCCCCGACGTACAGACAGACCAGTTGCCTGGTCTGCCCACCCCCCTCCTGTTTAGCCTTTCTCCACCATCCGCCCAAGGGGTTGGGACAGGCCCGTGTACCCAAGCTTGGATATGTGGTGGGGAAAGTTACCACTCTGTACGACGAGGACGTGACGGAATAGGAGTTGGGTAGGAGAGCCTTTGTAACCCCGAGAGGAGCTTCGGTTCCTACCCCATTAGCAGAGCATATGTGTATTAAAACAAAAAAATAAACAAACACACAAGTGAAAATAAAAAATGTAATAATAATTGTGCATAATTTAATTAATCCATCAAAGTTCTATTACACACAAAACAAACATATTTAAAAAATAAAACTTATTGATGAACATCCTTATATGAGCCAATTTAACCATCTTATATCATCAATTGCACGGATTCAACTCAAATCCGCAACTCTAAATGTGAGGGATCTCATCTCATACAAACAGGAACGAAAATAACCGTCAAATCACTCATCCATTCAAAATCTGCTTCGATTCAAAACCAACGGTAAAATGAGTGTCGTTTAAAGAGACGTGAGTTATTGTTGAGTGCCCGGAGCGATCGAATCTCGGCGAATGATGTCCGTGCTGCGCGCGAATCTTTGCATACGTACCTAAACCCGTCGATGAACTTGTATCGTTTCATCTGCATATCATCTCCGCATCTCGGGTACAATTGTTGCGGCTGTAAAAAACCTCGCTGTTGCATCCAGCGGATGCCTTCGATGTTCTCCCTGAAAATAGAAGAGAGCAGTTCACTATTATATGCCGACATTGTAAAAATTGAAATGAATGATAAATTGACGTTAACGCCAAACACTGTTGATATTCGATGAAAAGGGGGGTGGGGTTAGGGGGGAGGAAGGTAAACTCGATTATCAGTTATCGATGCATTTGTTCAACGTTGGAGTTGCTCGAATATAACATTTCATGAAAAGATTACTAGTTTAAATGTTTTGTTAAGAATTGCCATAGGAATGTATTTTTTTTTAACGAAAAATTGGCGAAGAATAGAACAAATACAAATTTAAAAACAAATTATAATTTTTTTCATGCACGATAATTAGTACAGCAATGGGCTAAAGTCTGAATAGATGCCGGCTACTGTTTGCCTAGATGGCCCCCCCCCCCCCCCCCAACGATTCAGCGCCTGTATGGACAGGGCAGCTTTGACTGTATCGGCGTCACAGGCGGTGCCGGTTTGCATCCCCGAACAATTGGTTGATCCGAGATATAGGATCGTTCCACTTTTTTGCTGATCTGCAAGCAAAAAATAGAATCCAGATACATGCTGGATATCTCGCACGCGGAATGGGTGCAGCTATTCATGAAGTTTGTGCAGAACGAATAAAGCCGTACTGTATTTGACGGAATCGTTTTGTTCATCACCGTGTTCCGTCTTGGTCACTATCCATTGAGATTGTGAGTGTTATATATTCGATTAAACACATTAATGATAAATTTTCATCAAGAGGACAGCAGATCGAGATTCATCAATGTATGCTAGAGATCGCTTGACCAACAAAGAATGCTTGACCGCAGCTTGTTTACATTTCAGTCAAGTAAACGTCAACAAATTTTTTCATGATGTCCGACCGAGAAATCGCTATTCCGACACCTCCTCTCAACTCACTTTGGAATTATGTATGTAACATGAACTAGGACGAATGAATAAACAGTTACAAACGGAACGACGCCAAGACGGCACGGGTTTCACTTTACAACGAATTTTACCGCAATAATTTCACCAGTTTCGAGAATATTTCTCACATTTTTGGTCCTTCGAACCTTCCTTCGATTGTGGTAAAAGGAAGTGTAAGCTCTTCATCATCCTGCTATCAAGGGTGAATTTCGGTTCTATCGGGAAGGTGCAGTTTTTTACGTGACGCTTCGCACCATCGCTAGTTCGCCCCGCGATCAAGGGCATCGATCTGTTCCGCGGCATCGTTTCAATTTTCGCGCCATCGCTTTCGTTTATTCGTTTCTTTCGTGTGAAAATTACAAGGTGTAATTTACAATGGACAAGAAAATCAAGGCATTGCAAATGAAGAAGAGAGTGCAGTGTAAGGGCTCAACACGCTGGAACGTTTCCAAATGGAATTTGTACCCGATTTCGCAAGACAGATTCCGGAAGCATTGGAAGATTTGGAAAGGCACAAGGCAGGGTTCCTCAACACGATCGAGAAACTCGAAGAGATGGAGGAAACAGACGCAAGCTTTGAAATGTACCTAAAGGAGCGAAATGAAATCGAGTATCGTTTCCGGAAGTTGAAATTATTGCGAGAGAACCAGATTAAGGATGAAGGTACGCTGAACGACACGACGGGGTTGGCTTCCTCTACGCTGGTTTTTGGTCGGCCAAACGCGCCACATCTACGCTTGCCAAAGATCGAGCTGCCAACGTTTGATGGAGACCATACAAAATGGCTTTCCTTCAGAGATCGCTTCATAGCCATGATCGACGCGTCTGCAGAACTACCCCATCGCAAAACTTCAGTACTTGCTTTCATCGTTGACAGGTGACGCCGCTCTACCATTCGAGCACACCCCTTTAACATCCGATAACTATTCAGTTACGTGGGCGGCACTTCTAAAGCGGTACGACAATTCACGTCTGTTGATCCGTGAATATTATCGGAAATTGCACTACCTTCCGGGAGTGCAGTCGGTGTGCGTCGACAAGCTTACGCACCTAGTGGACGAGTTTACTCGTTTTGTCAGCGGGTTGGTGAAGCTGAATGAACCGGTTGAAGCATGGGACACGCCGCTTTCGAACATGCTGTTAATGAAAATGGATCGTGAAACATTGATGGCATGGGAAAAACATTCCGTGCATTTTACTAAAGACAAGTACAGTGATGTGATCGCCTTTGTGAAAGATCGGATTCAAATCCTGAAATCGACCAAAGATTTTGCTTGTGAGCAAGGAAATAGTGGACGAAAGGTGGCCGGCATTCATCGTCAGCCAATGCAAAAGAGGTTCATCGCAAATGTAGCAACATTGCTTGGATTGCTTGGATGACGCACTTACCTGCTCCTACTGCGATGGCCCTTATCACATCAAGTGCACCAGATTGCCCGAATCAATCATCCGTGAAGTGAAGCGTTCGCTAGCACTACATTGGAGCTGTGTGGGTTGCACAAGTGCATTGGTGAACCTGCGTAACAAGGCGATCAACGCAACAGGCATGCAGGTCGGTTTTCAGGCGGCCCTCACCGCCGCAGTCGACGTCATGAAATCTGCCTTGCTACCATCAGTTTTGCATGAGAGCCGCAACGGTTTTGCTGAACTTGCAGCGTCCCGTCCCCCAGCCCATAAACATTGCGACGAGCTGCATTCATATGGGCTCCCTAATGGAAAAAGGCGCAGATTCTTCCGGGACATCGGGGCGTCAACAGATGTTAAGATTGTTGACAAAGTCTCGACGCCCACCCGTGTCACCAACACCAATACCATTCATCAATGCGATTTTCCTGCACTACCACCGATAATTACAGGAACCGGCAATTCCTCATCATCACTTCCAACGGTGTCACAACTACCGAGAACGCACTACATGTGGCTACACCCGACTGGCTACATCCGTCACTGCAGACCAGGTGGTGGAGATGGTTAAATCACAGCTAGCCACTACGGATGTTATTGCCTTCAGTCTGCTCAAGGCTGGAACCTCCCTCGATTCAGTAAGTGCGTAATCGTTTAAAGTCCGGATTGCTGCATCTTTTCGGGACATTGCACTTACTGCTGACACTTGGCCGGCTGGGCTTGGTGTGCGTGAGTTTGTCTCACTTCCACAACGGGCGTCCCTTCGCCGCACTGACGTGGCATGCACTAACTCACATGCTCAGCAAGCATCGAACCACACCGACCGAAACATTTTCTCACCTGCTCCCGACATTCAGCACGCATCGAATCACCCCGACTCTCCTTCCTATATGAACTGCACTCTGACCCTCGCCTGCACCTATGATCACTTCAAGCGCAAGCCTGCACCAAACGACATTTAACAATTTTTTTACCGACTCAACCGGCACACAACAGGATCGTCAGTGACAGGTGTGCCTTCAGCATCAATCGAGAAGATCGCGACACTAATGGGGTTATTACACGACGGATTTTTCATCGGTGATTTTCTGTCAAAACGCGTTTGACAGATAAATGCCGGTATGAAAAAATGAATTCGTCATGCTGAATTCAGATTTCGATCGCGCTGGTTTTTTTCTGTCAAAGTGAGGATTGTTTACATTTTGGATGCGTTGTTTTGCCTCGCAATTTTCCTCCAATTTTTTCTCCAGTTTAGTTCATGCGATATATAAGTTTAGTAAAATGAATATTGAAGACGATGTTTTGATTATGCTAGGAGCGTTATTTGCTACACAAAGCGAAAGAAAGCCGCGATCCAAATGGGTAAAAACCATGTATTTAAAAAGAAGTACCCTATCGCATATCAACATGATGGAAGAGCTGAGGCTGGAGCCGACGGATTGGCTAAATTACGCCAGAATGGATGAGGAATCGTACATGTGGCTTTTGGAGAAGGTCACACCGCTGATCGTGAAGGAAGACACGATTATGAGACCAGCTGTGTCACCACATGAGCGGCTCAGTGCTACACTGAGATTTATCATCAGCGGCAGCTCCTACCAGTGCCTCCGTTTTCAGACAGCAATTTCGCAGCCGCTGCTATCGTCCATCATACCCGAAACATGTTCCGCTATCATAACAGCGTTGAAAGATTATATGCAGGTAATTGTTGTTGTTTTTTTTTTGTATTTTGTAATTTTTATAGTTTTTTTATTGAAAACAAGAAAGTATTATGCTAATCCGGTTTGCAAATCCGCATTTCATCTGTCAATTCACCTTTGCGGCCCATCCAAATTACATCTGTAATTAACTTTTTGGCTCTTATTTCCATATCGGGTGGCATCTTGTTTATCTCCATGTCAATAAACGAACCAAAGGAATTAGTTGATGCGTTTGTCTGCCTTGATGGATTTTCCATTCTTTCCACCACCAATTGCATCACCTTTCGTCGCAAATTGCGCTCGTTGACCGGTTCTGCATATCGTCTTTTGCGAGACTGTGATGGTCCGGGTTGATCCTGTGCTTCATCGGATGTGAAGCTGCAGTCGGGGTGATTCGGTATTGAATCAATGATTTCTTCCTCGATAATCTAAAGATAAAGAGTGTTGAAAATAGAAACGTAGAAAGATATATTTAAACAGACCGTTTTAATTGGTATTATATGTTTTTGATTTTAGCTTCCTCGCAACCAAACGGAGTGGTTGAACGTATCAAAGGATTTTAACAACAAATGGCAATTTCCTAATTGCCTTGGCGCTGCGGACGGCAAACACGTTCGAATAATACCTCCATCGGGAAGCGGGTCGCAGTATTTCAATTATAAAAAATACCACAGCGTTGTGTTAATGGCTGTAGCAGACGCTAACTACAGCTTCATAATGTGCGACGTAGGAGCATCGGGAAGCAACTCGGATGGGGGTTGTATTCAAAACACAAAATTTTATCAACGGTTACTAACACAACAATTGAATTTACCGCAACCAACAAATCCACCAAATAGTGAGCTAATCCTGCCGTACACGTTTATTGGTGATGAGGCATTTAGCTTGAGGGTGAACTTTCTTAAGCCTTTCAACCGAAGGCATTTGAATTATGAAAGAAGGGTTTTTAATTATCGGCTCTCTCGAGCACGTAGAGTGGTGGAGAATGCTTTCGGTATCATGGCCTCACGTTTCCAATTGTTTCACACGCCCATTCAATTGAAAAAGATAGAAAACACCAATAAGATAATATTAACGTGTTGTTACTTACATAATTTTCTAAGGAATAGGTGCGTTAGCTATATTGGAACAGCAGATAGTGATATCACGTATGAGAACCATTTCAGTAGCCTCCAGGTTCAAGGTATAACAAACCAGCATTCGGAAGCAAAAGCAGTGAGAGAAAAATTTGTACAATACTTGAATAACGAGGGACGAGTGGAGTGGCAAGATGATGCCGTACAGAGCGCATTTTACGGTTAATTTTTGTTCTACATCAACCAATAAAAGTTTTTTTTTTTCAATAAAAGATTCCGGATGAACAAGAATACCTAAAGGAACATGAAATTCACTTACCTCTTCCTCAAAGTCGCTGTCCATACTAGATACTCGAGGTGCTTCAGAACTATCTTTAAGAAAAAGCATTTGCTCATAATACCACAATTTTGGTACGTAAACCTCTCCACTTCCAGCTCCACTCCGTGCACTTTTCAATATTTTGTTTTGTTCCACTTGAAATGATTTCTTCAAGTTCAAAATCTTCTTCTTGACCGAATCGATACTGGCATCTGGATCGTGTAGTTGAACAACCTCGAGAAGCTCTCCATATGCCGTCTGCTTGACATGCAAATTTTTAAAATTTGCATTAGATTTATCCCACAAGCAAGGGTAGTTTTTGTACGCTTCAATCAGATCACTAATTAAATTGAAATCTTTCGGCATCTTCAGGCCTTATTTAGCACGAGGTTGATTTGCTACTGATGGACATGAAGTAACTTGCACTCGAATGCTTGCAAAAACACGGAAAAAAAAATTTGTAACCTGCGAGTCCGAGAATTTGCACCGGCCTACTCGGATTCGGATATTCCACGAAAAGAGAGTGAATGCAGCAGTATGTGTAAAAAGCTATTTCTTCGTTACTGGTCGGCCTCTTCGTTAACACCTTCGCTACCGCGGTGATTTTGCACTGCTAACCGTTCGGCCCGCAATTCTTCGTAACCAGCGGAACAGCGCGCGGTGACCGAAGAGAATGGAACAAGCACGAAAACAACGCCAGACTGTATTGTTCAGTATATTTTCTTTGAAACATTTGAACAATCATGCTTAGAAAGTGATGTGGGACCAGCTTGAACCGAAAAATCTCTAACCGAATGTTCGTCTGACCAAAGTGCTGTCGGTCACGAAAAAGTATCCCTATCATAATGGCATCGTCAGTCGGTGCCCGGCATGGTACGATACGTGTTAATGATAAATATTTCATTCCATTTTAGAATAACGGACAATTCAAATGAAAAATAATTCGGATGATGGCAATAAAAATCTGTGCAGCAAATTGTGTTATTACACGGACAGCGGGTTTTTTTCTGTCAAACGCCCTATTTGACAGAAAATCACCAACCAAAAAATTCCTCGTGTAATAACCCCATAAGGAACAATGCACAATGTTTACATCAAATGGGTTTTGACCATACAGAAATCCCACCGTACAACAAAAATGACAGGCCACAGTGCTGCACACAAAAGATTCTAGGGGGGGCCTTCTCGAGTCTTTTACCAAAAATTCAAGTTTCTGAGCTTCAGAGGTTTCCTCTCTACATCGCGTCCTTTCGATATCCCAGAGACATAAACTCGATGCATGAAAGTTTCAGTGCTTCAGTGATGCGCTCAGTAGATGGCGCTTTTTCACTATCGAATAGTTATATGATCGAGATTGTTTCTCCTATCCTCCGCACACAGGCATATTTGCAAAAAGCAAACCTCTTGGCGTGAATGTTTTTTTTTTTTTTTTGTTCATATTGAGGTATGCGAATGTGGGCATGCACGATCATGCACGCGCTCGCTCTTTGTTGTGTGTGCTTGCGTAATGGGTGACTGCGCGCGTCGATCCTTCGCACATGTGTGCGTGCGAGTGTGTGCGCGAGTTTGAGCCTTTGCGTGTTTCTGCATGTATGTTTTTGTGTGTGTCCTTGAAACATGTTTCCGATCGCATACGCGTGAAAAAAAGAACTTTTTCGCAATTCCCATAACAACGGAGGTTTTGAGGAAGAGATCTACATTATGCATAAATCTCTTTTAACAACGGGAGGAAGAGAGTTCTGAACACTCTCAAACGTTATGTTTAGCACTATTTTGTACGCTCCTATCATTCGACGTATCACACGGCATCACAAATCTAGTTGTAACGCTTCGAATTAGCGAACGAGTGTTTCTGGAACAAATCCACAACTAAATCCATAGAACAAAAAAGTATCTCTCCTATCCACTCATTTCAAAGGTTCTTGAGCAAAGTCCAAAGTTAAGAGAATAGAAAAGAGCAGAAGGTAAGGGGTATGTATCGAAAGCGTAAAAAACGGTGAAAGCATTGTTGCGTAGCTTTTTTGCGTAGCTTCTGTGATGAGCTTGTAAGCTCTTATCTTTTTCGAAAACCTGAAAGCTCAGTCTTATATCCCCTGCTAAATGTGGTCTTTTTACATTCCATTTAGACTCAAGCTTTAGTCTAAATGACCGCATTCAGAAGTCGTTCAAGCAATTTGTAGCGCTTGGGACGAACAAATTTCGGCAGGCGAGGGCCTTCTCAAGTCTATTTCCTTAACGGTTCGAAATTTATTACCACTCATTCCTCTTACTCCTCGCTTCGGCCCCTTTTTTCCTTTATTTATATATTTTTGCGCTAGTGGGGCAGCCTACTGGAAACGCGCGGTACTATGGAGACGGTTGGGTCAAATTAATTTGACATTCTTCCCCCAGCGCAAGAGCACATTGTATGAATGTGGCTTTGTTTACATGCGGCTGTTTTCGTGTGTTTTCATCGTGATTGCCCGGTTCTGCTATCTTAGTGCTTTGGTTGGTTTTCCCTATGAACATTTTCCTCCTCAACCAATGGTGTAAGTAAGTGTAACATCTATGTTAAGTGGTTAGCCGCACTAATAAGCCCACCCCGTTTGTGTTTTCGCCTGTCTAGTCTGCTGCACTTGTCTCATCGCGTTAAGGTGAGTATATAATCCGCAACCCACGATTCCCGGAACTTTTCTGTTAGCACCTGTGACGCCTTCGATTTCATTTTCAGGATCACGTCTCTGCCGTCGAACGCTTCCATCGGATGATCTTCGTTCGGAATTCCATAGAAATGGTTCGGCGTAAGGGCAGGTTTTGATGGGTGCCTTCGTCAGTGGCTGGGAGTTGACGACATCTGTCGCGCCGATGAAGTTTGCACCGCGATCACTAACGCTAGAATCTTCCCAGTCAAGGCGCCCGTGCACAAAATCGCACGCTTGTCCGTTCGAGTCCCGTGTTGCAACGTATACATCCCATTACGGATTTCGAAGCCACCTTCCGCTTCGATGATTCGAATCTCTTCCGGTAATGCTCGTTCATCGTTTTTTTCCTGGCGTTTTGGCCTCACCTAGCGAATTGGTTGTGATACATCTTTTTTTGTTTTTTGTAGATTGTCTGGTTCACGTGTGAACACGTGATAATTGCCGTAAGCGTTTGCGTCTTGCCGCAAGGATCCACGGGGATACGGTCCGAAGGCGATCCAATCTAAGCGGGTTTTGATGGCGGCTGGCTCCTGTTTCCTTCCCTCCACGAATGCAAATGGACGCATTAGCTGACAATTATCGATGCCGATGAGAATTCGCGGTGTCACGTCGGAATAAGATCGCAACTTCAGACCTTCCAGATGCTTATACTTTCTAGACGTAGCATCTACTGAGAACGATTGTGAAGGTAACGAGGGGTGTTGCAGAGTGTGTACCTTTGTAAGCGTAAATTTTCTCATCGTGTTGTCGACGCTGGCTATTTGTTGTGCTACCTTTACTGAACGACTTTCATCCTTTTCAGTCTCACCGGTCCCTCTGATGCACAACGGATGCGGTGTCGCTTTAAGATCCAGTTCCCCAATCAAACTCTCTTCAATAGACGTTCCCGTTGAACCACTATAAAAAACGCGCACGTCTTCACGGCCTTATTGTCGCCAAATACAACCACAGGTACGTATTTTAGTAAGACTCCTCCGCTAGTGGACGAATGGGTGTTTACAATTACCTTCTTTGCTGGTGTACACGCGTCGTCAGTGGGTATTGGCGCAGTCGAGGCCGGAGTACTGGCTCGGTTTCATCCCGTATCGTGTAACAGTTGATGGTGTATAGATCTGCAACCGTCTACACCCCACTGTTTTCGCGATCTACTTCTGCCTCCGTCTTAACGCAGGCAGTATGTTTGACTCTGCTTCCACGTCGGAAGCGTTCGATGTGTGGGCTGAGAGCCAGGATTGGTTTTGAACCCATCAGACATTGCTGAGGCAAATCTGCTGGGTTTGTCGTCGTCCTTGTTTGCCCACGTTGACTCTCGGCACGATCGAAGGCATCGCTATAAACTCGCTACGCGTTCAACTGCAAAACACTCACTTGAAGCCTCTCCGACTTTAGTTTTATTATCTGTATCTGGAGATCGTTTTCTCGGCGCAGGATCTCGGAATCCATCACTTCTACTTCCTCCCAGCTCAGCTGAAACGGATGAAGCGACGTTTGTCGGCCATCGAGCCATGGCTGTGGATTTCGCTGCGATGGCGTAGTGACACTCGTCGATGGCGTCTGTTGGCGTCTCTCAAAGTGTGATGTTATCGGTAGATTTGGTATGGTGGATGTGAAGTTGAGTGATGCGGCATTCGTCAGCGTAATCGGTGTCGCGAGTGTGGAAGAGTGTGCCGTTCTTACGTCGTCTTCGCGAGTCGCGCTAACCGTGGTTGCTGGTTCGCGTCGTTGACCGGAGTTGACCCCACTTGACCCCGGGTCGGTGGTGTGTGCCGCGAACGATTGCGGCGCTTGGCGTGGATTTCTACCCACACTGCTGGGATCTGCAGTACGCAGATCTACCTGTTCAGTTGGTCCTGGAAGTTTTCCGCGTCGAGTATCTTCCAAGGTGATGTTTTCGCTTCCCACTCCGACGCTAGGCTGTCGCGATTCAGAATCGCTCACAAACGACACTTAGCGTCTTGCGGTACGAGAATTCTCTCCTAGTGATCGCTTATTATGGACCACGACCGTACTATGTGATTCGGAATCGGTGGAGTGACATATGTGATTTGGAATCACAAACGGACTGTCCGGAGTTTGTTCCGCCTGATACTTCGGTTACGGTTACGACACTTAGCTGCGGTGTTGCCCTAGTGTTCTTACGCGACGTACGTGTGTGCGTGGAATTGCGTATTCGCTACCGTTACATTTAAAAATGTGCTTACCATCGTTCAATTCCACTAGAAGAGAGGTTCAACATTTGGACCATCTAAAGTTTCTCCGTCGTCAAAAGCAGTTTGGAAGCACCCGTAAGGACTTTTAAAATTTCTGCTCTTGTTGGTTTTTGTGGTATTTCCGAAAAATCCATCTTGAAGGTTTTGTCACTTCCCGACATTTTCCTCAAGGCAAGCACTACCCACAAAAACTAACTGTTAGTAATTTGGAAAGCACGTTTGGTTTTTTGTCATTTCTCTCGACAGTCATTTACTCCACTATACGAGCACCTGTTGTTTTTGATTTTTTAAACAACAAAATTGGTTTTATTTGACAATAATATTTACATTAATAGGTCGCTTTGAACATCCTGACAGGTATCCACCTATTTAGTGTTTACGCTGTAGTTTTCTACCGAATTTAATTAATTTGAAGAAAATAAGTCATATTTTTATGAAGACCAGTTATACTAACTGGTAGAGGAAGGTCACTTAAGCTGCCTTCATGAAAGGAATCATCCCATATATTATTTGAATCTACTTAATGTATCTTACGTACCTAAAGTATCTGACTAACTAACCTAAATTATCTTATTTTAAACAAGGCAATATTTATAATATGTACATTTTCAAATCTCTTGCCTAATCATCAAGGAACAACGTCTGAATCATTCTAAAATTGGATGACAGACATTTATGTTTAAAGTTATCTAGATTTTGTGGGATATGATTCCTGACAAGAAGTGTTCCAGCTTCCTTGTGAAGCTGTGCTGTGCAGTATCTTGACGGGTGATTGAGGATCATTTTCAAAAATTTGTTTTGTATTCGCAGTACAGCAAGGATACTCCTGTTGGAGCATGACCCCCAGATGTGTGATCCATATAGAATTGCAGGTAGTATAACTTGTATGTACAGTATAAGTTTGCTTTCTATTGTAAGAGTGTACCGTCTTTTGATAAGATAAATCCTCTGACTGAGTAGAAGACCGCATGTTTTAGATTAAAGCTTTTCAATATGAGCTTTGAATGTAAGGTAGTATCGTTTGCGTAAAGAGAAAGTTGCGCACGTTGATTTAGGGATGGAACATCAGTAGTGTAGCAATTGTGTAGAAGAGGTCCTAAGACGCTCCCCTGAGGAACACCTGCACTGTTACTGTAGGGCTCTGATCGGAGTGAGCCCAAATGAACTGTTGATGTACGGTCACAAAGGTAGCTTTGAATGATTTTTAAAATGTACTTTGGAAAATCTTGTACTTTCAATTTGTGCAGAAGCCCATGGTGCCATACGTTATCAAAGGCTTTTGTAATGTCTAAAAGTGTTAAGGCAGTGGACCAGCCACGGATTTTACCCTGGTTTATGCTGTTAATCATACGTTGCAGTTGATGAGACGTAGAGTGAGCTTTCCTGAAACCAAACTGAACTTCAGTCAGGGTGTTATTCTCAGAGCAATGGTTTTCCATTCTTGCATGAATAATGCGCTCCAGGATTTTGGTGTGAACGCACAGTAAGGAGATAGGCCTATAACTGGAAGCCATGCAGGGATCTTTCCCAGGTTTCCTGATAGGAATAACCTTTGCATGTTTCCAGCGAGCTGGGAAATATCCTAACTCAAGGCACCTATTGAAGATGTTGGTCAGTAGGGTCAAAGAATTGACCAAGATGTTTTAGGCAGATGTTGAAAAAGCCATCCGGCCCGGTGCCTTGAAGGAAACGCTGTATTTGATTATGAATTTCACTTCGTGAGGTCCTGTTTATGACTAAAGCAGGGTCAGAGTGGGAATTGATTTCACCAATACTATTTTGCACAATGTTTTCATGCGGACTGGTCATTGTGTCGCTGATGTTATGCGAGCTAGCAAAAACGTTGGCTAATAAGGATACTTTTTCTTGTGGTGTAAAGCAAATAACAAATGGGGTTACCTTTCAGAGGAGGAATGGGTTTGGGCTTAGTGCGCGAGAAGGGTTGGGAATTTTTGGGAAGATTCTTTACCATCTTGGAGAATCGTTGGTTATTATGTAACCTAAGCCTATATTCGAAAAGTTTAGCCGCTTGACGGAAAGCGGAGGCCCTATCCCTGTCCTTTGGTAATGTTCTTTTGGTCGATTAGACCTTTTGTTTCACGGTCAAGCTGGATGAGTTTTGTACTTATTTCAACGCGAGGAACGCACGAACTTACCGCGTTGTTTATACAGGCTTCGAGCATGGTGATGGCTGCGTCAATGTCGTTGATTGTGTTAAGCGGAATTTCGGCGTTGATAGTAGCTTCCGTGATGCGTTGAAATCTCGTCCAATCCGCTGCACGATAGTTTAGGCGTTCCTTCCTGGGCTCGGTCCCCGAACCATCGATTTTCATCAATACAGGCAGGTGATCTGAAGAAAGTGCTGTGATCGCTGTGGGTTCATTTACCACCATGTTGGTCAGGAACAAATCAAGGGTAGAGAAACTTCCATTTTTGTAGTATGTCGGCTGCGGTGGGAATTCTACTGTGTAAAATCCTGCCTGAAGGTCATCCCACAAAATTGTTCCGTTTCTGTTGGCGATAGTATTGCTCCATTGGCGGTGTCTGGCGTTCAAATCACCGGCGATGATGTATTGATGTGTATTTCGTGTAAGCTTTTGTAGATCATTTTTCAGTATCTGAATTGAACCGTCGCTTCCCCTAGCTTGCTTCGCACAATAGGCTAAATAGAAGCGGAGCGTTCCTTGTGTAGTGAAGATTCCTATTCAAGCAGACTCAACCAGTTTTGTCTCTGGGAGAGGAAGTACACGGAATTTAAGAGACAGATGCACTGCTATCGCTACACCGCCTCCTAGGCTCTGCCAATCTACACGTACAACAGCATGCTCCGGAAGATAGAATGATTGTGTTGGTTTTAAGTGCGTTTCCGTTAAGGCAAGCAATGACATATCCTCGTTTACGACGAAATCAATAAGTTCCAACCGTTTGTGGGCGATGGAACGGCATTCCACCTACAATCATTTTAGGGTCCCAGAGATGAAATCGACCATCGTTCTGAAAATCTGGTCTTTGGAGCAGTGTTTTACTACACGTTTGTATTTCAGCCAGAGCTGAACCACCATTTTAAACAGCTCTTTCTCATCATCCTCAGCTTCTGCACTGAGGTCGGCACGCAGTTTGTTGAGCTTGTCTTGGACAGGTTGTCGATAAGGTTTTGGCTTTTGTGGTACACTGCCATGGGTTACAGTATCGGTCAACTGTTTTGGGATGCCTACGATGGTGTCGGGACGTAGATCGTGATTTAGTGTGTGTTGCCGATGGTGCTGTTTGTTGTTCATTTAGCTGCGGCTGTGCTGGGAGTGGTAGCTGTTGCTTGTGCTCCGACTGTTGTTTGGGATTTTGCAGTTGCAAGTATTGTTGCTGGTGACTTTGCTGCTGCTGTAGCGCAACGATGCTGCATGCAACTGTGTTGGCATGGAATTTGATATTGTTGTTGTTATAGTTGAGCGCTGGTTTTTCTGCATCCAATGTAGTGAGATGCAGCTGGTTGTGGAGCTGGAAGAAATCGCTCTTTAGTTGTATGCGTTTTTGAGTTATTCTTTTTCTTCAAGTAAGCGATCCGTGTTGGGCAGTTCGGATTGCGGGGGCCATGGTTGCCAAAGCAGTTTGCACACACGCGTTGATCTTTGAGTTCAGCTGTGTATTGCGTTGTGCGATGACTTCCACCGCATTTAGCACAACTAGAGAGCATTGCGCAGTTGTTCGAGCCATGCCCGAATGATGAACAGTGTTGGCACTGTTGGACTTCGTCTCGTCTTGGCGAATAGCGCTCCCACCTGACACTGGTGTAGTTGAGGTACTTGATAGACTGAACCTCGTCAAGGGTCGTGATTCCTGTTTTGAAGGAAACCACGAATAGTTTGGATGGTGCCTTTAAAGCAACGCCAGCATGTAGCTCACGCACTTGCAAGGGCCGAAAACCGCATTCCTTCAACATGTTTTCAACGCGCAACTCATTGCCGAAGCGCAGGCCCTTAAGAATAACCCGAAAAGGTTTATCCCCCGGGAAGTCGTGGGTAAAAAACTCACGGTTGAAGCTGGCTAATAAAAATTTAGCAGCTTCGTGATCTTTCCACGTTTTGCAGAATATTCTGCAGCAACTATCTGCAGAGAAACTAAACGATGCGTCCAGTTCACCTCGTTGAGTAGCAGCACAGAGAGAGCTGTATTGCTCTTCGTTTAGGTTACGCACTGTTACCGGTGGGATTTTTTCATTGCGAGAGAAAGTGCTCTCCGGAGTAATGAGATCACCGTCTGTTGCGTCCAGCAACAAGCGCTCCTCACTTAGTACGCGTTTCGGACTTTCGACAGTTTTTAACAACTTCGAATGCGTTGAAATTTTAGTACGACTTTATTCGAAAGTTTAAAATCAGCTGCGTTCATCCGCTGCGTGTTGAAAGAGAGCTCATCTCGGCGCGCGCCGAGTTTTTATTCGTTTTCCAGCCTCCGGTCAATCACCCTTCACCGCTGCTGGTGAGAGTTCATGTTTTAGGATTCTCCTGAGCGAATTCGCTTCGTTTCGCCCGTGTTATGTCCGCAGCTTAAAGATTATCCGCTCCGCTCCGCTGTCAAAACGACGTGGACCGTTGCGTACGCGACACTGACCCCCGGTGTTTGCCTCGTTAAACACATTGTTTTGGTCTCACGTCGATGTGTGCTATCTTCACTGCCGGGCGTTCCAGGACTTTTCCGTTGCTAAGTTGCACCTGAACGCGTCGCACCGCACCGTCTTGCGATTGCACGGCTTGGATGATCCGTCCTCTCGGCCAGCAGCCTCTGGGTAGCGCCTCATCCACTATCAGCACTAGGTCGCCCTCCTGTAGCGGACGCTGATGTTGAAACCACTTGCTGCGTCTGGTGAGTGTTGGTAAGTAGGAAGAAACCCATTTACGCCAAAATTGGTCCGCGTATAGTTGGGATGTTTTCCAACTATTCCGTAGTGCTGCCGAGGAGTCAAGGAATGGTGAAAGAGGTTTTACGCCTGAGGAAGAGCCCAATAATAAGTGGTTTGGTGTTAGTGGTGCGTCGTCGTCGCTGTCAACCGGTACGTGTGTTAGTGGACGCGCGTTGATTATGTGTTCCACCTCGATCAACCAGTTCATCAATACGGCGTCTGTGGGTGTCTTCGTAAACTGCATGCCGGATAATGTTCGCTTCACGGATTGTACCAATCGTTCCCAAGCGCCTCCAAAATGCGGCGCGCCAGGTGGGTTAAACGTCCATTTCGTATCGGGAAGATACATCGCTTTTATGATCTGGTCCGAATTAATGTGTTTCACGGCCTCTTTTAGTTCTCGATCGGCTCCGACGAAGTTCGTTCCTCTGTCGGATAGAAATTCAATAGGGGTGCCCCGACGAGCTATGAAGTTACGGATGGCCATGATGCAGGAGCTTGTTGTCATACTGTGGGCGATTTCGATGTGCACCGCTCGTACTGTAAGGCATGTAAAGAGCACGCCCCAACGCTTCTCCTGCCTACGCCTGATGGCAACCATGTACGGTCCGAAGTAATCTATCCCAGTATATGTAAACGGCCTCTCGTATGGCGATACACGAGCTTCTGGAAGTCCACTCATCATAGGAGGTTTCGGTGCGGCTTTGCGGATCCTGCATACCATACAGTTTTTTCGCACTCGATGACAGGCACTCCGCAGCGCTGGAACATCGAATCTTTGCCGTACCTCGTTCATGACCGTTTGATGATTCTGGTGTTGATACTTCCTATGATACTCCGCAATCACTAGGTCGGTGAGCCAGCATCTTTTAGGAAGTATTATCGGTCGTTTCATGTCGTTCCCTACAAGGCGGCAGGCATCGATCCGTCCTCGTACTCGTAACGCTCCGTCGCTGTCCATATATGCGCTGCTTCTATAAGGAGGACTATTTTTATTTATTTTTCTTTTAGTGCCATTCGTACCTGTTTTTTCTTCAAGAAATAGACGGTACTCATCCGGAAATTCTTGTTTTTGGACCTCTTTGACGATCGATCGCTCAGCCAGTTGATATTCGGTGTGAGTAAGGGGTCTGTATGTTCGAGACTTTGTGGGCTGTCTTGCATTGTTGATGAAGCGCCAAACATATGCTACAGCGCGATGTAACCGCTTCCACAGCGAAAATCTCTCGAACTGAAGTACTGGACTCAGTTGACCATGCAGGTTAACTGTCTGACACCTTTCCTCTTCTGTCGCCGCGTGCTCGAACGATTGAAGATGCCAATCCTCTTCCGGCTGTTGCAGAAAGCTAGGTCCTTTGAACCAGTTTCCCGTAGCGAAGTGTCGATGAAGGTTCGCCCATTTAGTACCTTCGTCAGCTACATTGTCGTTCGTTGGTACCCAGTTCCATTCCTGTACAGATGAGTTTTCCAAGATCTCGCCGACTCGGTGTGCTATTTCCTATGATCCGAATTCAGCCAACACAACACGTCCTTCGAGTCCGTCCAGAAAAAACGTCGATCAGCTTTCAAACGGTGAGCTGCTTCTGTTGCCTTCATCAAACGAACACCCAAAACGGCCGCTTGTAACTCCAACCGAGGAATGGAGGTGTACTTGATCGGAGCCACTCGAGTTTTGGCGCCAATCAAAGCTACTTCCCGTTTTCCATCTGCTTCAAAGCGGAAGTAAGCCACCGCGGCAAAGCCATCCTTTCCGGCGTACACAAACACGTGAAGTTGTATTGTGCCACCCGTCGCGTTAGTTGGAGATTGGTAGCATCGTGGGATCTTTTCCGTTTGCAGGTGAGGCAAGCAGGCTAACCATTCCTTCCATTTTTCTTGTAGGTTATGCGGAATTTCATCGTCCCATGTAACTCCAGCGCGCCACACTTCTTGCAGTAGAACATTCAGGTATAAGAGGAATCCTGCAATCAAGCCCAAAGGATCATAAATCGTCATTAGCGTACTAAGTACCTGTCGTTTTGTTGGCACCGCTGTCCCTTGCAGAATAGATAGATCCTTTTTTGGCAGCTTGAATTGGAAGGTGTCATCCTGCAGATCCCACTTACTTACTTACTTATCAGGCGCTACAACCGCTTTGCGGTCTTGGCCTGCTGCAACAATCCTCGATACCGCTCACGGTTCAGCGCCGTCGTCTGCCAATCCGTTATCCCGGCCGTTCTGGCGGACGCATCAACGCCATCACTCCATCTCAATTTGGGCCTACCACGCCTCCTCTGTCCTTCTGGACGGCCTAAAAGGACTTTACGGGCTGGGTCGTCCGGTGTCATTCTTATGACGTGACCAGCCCACCGGAGCCTGGCGAGTCTAATGCGCTGTACGATAGTGAGATCATCGTACAGCTCGTAGAGCTCGTCATTGTAGCGGCTCCTCCATTGTCCTTCCACACATACGGGGCCAAAAATCCTTCTGAGCATCTTCCTCTCGAACGCGGCTAAGAGGGCTTCGTCAGTCTTGGACAGAGTCCATGTCTCAGAGGCGTATGTGAGTACTGGGACTATAAACGTTCTGTACAGTCCCAGCTTCGTCCGTCGCGACAGGTATTTAGAGTGGAGAAGTTTCCTCAGGCTGTAGTATGCCCGGTTGGCAGCCAGCACCCGTGCGCGTAACTCAACATCAATGTTGTTGTCGGTGCTGACTTTTGACCCCAGATAGGTGAAGTTTTGGACGACTTCGAAGGTGCGGTCACCTATCTGTACATCACCCCTGCGTAAATCAGTGTTTGTTAGCAGGGCCGCTGGTGGTGCCACCATCGTTTTGGTTTTCGCCTCGTTAATCTCCAACCCGAGGTTCTGTGCCGCTTGCTCGATCCTTTGATAAGCTTCTGCTACATAGGAGAGCTTCAAACCAATGATGTCTATGTCATCAGCGTATGCCAGGATTTGGATTGACTTATAGAAGATGGTCCCCGAAGTTTCCACCTCTGAGTCACGGATGGCTCTCTCTAGCGCCAGGTTGAAGAGGAGACAGGCGAGCCCATCTCCCTGGCGCAGGCCCTTGGTGGTAGCAAAGGGCCCTGAGAGTTTTCCATCCACCTTCACCTGGCATGTGATGTTGGCCATTGTCAATCGTACAAGCCTGGTAAGCTTGGCCGGGATTCCAAAAGAGCTCATTGCGTCGTACAGTTTTACACTGGCTATGCTGTCATAGGCGGCTTTGAAATCAATGAAGAGATGGTAGGAGTGGAGCTGCTGCTCCGCTATCTTCTCCAAGATTTGCCGCATCGTGAAGATCTGGTCAGTGGTTGATTTTCCGTTTCGGAATCCTCTCTGATAGTTTCCGACTATCTCTTCAACGAATGGGACAAGTCGATTTTGTAAGATAAGGGAGAAAATCTTGTAGGCGGTATTCAACACCGATACCCCTGTAGTTGCTGCACTCTAGCCTATCTCCCTTCTTGTATATGGGATAGATGATGCCAAGATTCCAATCACAAGGCATCGATTCGCTATCCCATACCTCAGTAATAATTTGATGAATTTCCTGTTCGAGTGCTGCACCACCGTTTTTGATCAGTTCGGCTACTATTCCGTCGGTGCCTGGTGCCTTGTTGTTCTTGAGCCGACGGATGGCCATTCGTGTTTCATCTATGCTAGGTGGCAGTAGCATGATATCATCTGCTAGTGGAGCCTCTAGCTGTTCGTTGAACTGATCATTTAGCAATTCATCAAAGTACTGAGCCCATCGCGAGAGGACCTCTGGCTGGTAGCTGACCAGATCCCCATCCTTATTCCGACAGCAGGTCACCTTAGGTCTAAAGTTATTTCGGCGACCTGGTAAAACTTTCTTCCTGGTCCGTAACGCACTCTGATTTCTTGAAGTTCCCGCACCCGCTGCTCTTCCCAAAGTTGTTTTTTGGTGCGGTGAACTCTTTTCTCTTCTCTCCTGAGCCGTGAGTATTCCTCTGCGCATGCCCGCGTTCTATGCCGCTGCTGCATTACTCGGTATGCGCAGTTTTTACGTTCTGTCACATGTGTACATTCTTCGTCGAACCAGCCAGATCTGGTGTTGCCCCGACGTGGTGGGAGTGTGGAATTGGCACAGCTTATTATTTTTGTTTTTAGAGCGTTCCACCGTTCGCTCGTAGTTTCATATTCATTTTCTGGTAGTAGAGCCTCACCTAAAGCGGATTTGAATGCCTGTTGGACGTGACTGTCCTTTAGGGAGTCCGTGTTGAGCCGAGCCTGCGTGTTAACTTCGCCCCCATTGACGCGGGGACGGGCGATTCTGCAACGAATCACTAAGCCAACCAAATAGTGATCGGAATTGATGTTGGCCCCTCGATACGTTCTGACGTTCAGCAAGCTCGACTGTCTTCGGCGGCTAATCAACACGTCGTCTATCTGATTGGAAGTGGCTCCATCCGGAGACACCCACGTAGCTTAGTGAATGTCTCGGCGCGCAAACTTGGTACTTCCCACAACCAGATTGTTTGCAGCTGCAAACTGGACCAATCTACTACCATTGTCGTTACTGTGCTCATGTAGACTGTGACTTCCAATGTATTGGCGGTACATTGGCTCCCTACCGACTTTTGCATTGAAGTCCCCCAGGATGATTTTAACATCGTGCCTGGGACATTGGTCAATGATTTTTGTGAGGCGGCCATAGAACAGGTCCTTCTCCTCTTCATCCTTGTCTTCGGTAGGGGCGTGAACGTTGATGAGGCTAATGTTGAAGAATCTGTCTCGCATGCGCAGGGTGCATAGCCTATCATTGATAGCCTTGAAGCCGATGATTTCGGATTTCAGCCGCGGACCGACGGCGAAACCTGTTCCGAGCATATGGTGGCGGTCGTGGCAGCTGAAGTATATATCGTAGCGGCTACTGCCACGCCTGTTATGCACACCATTCCCTAACCAACGGATCTCTTGTAGAGCTACGAGGTCCATGTTCAGTATGGCTAGGGCGTCATCAAGTTGCTTCAAGGCTCCGGCTCTGTAGAGAGTGCGTACGTTCCATGAGCCCATAAGAATGTTATTTTTTGGACGGTGCGGGGGTCTGATATCGTGGAATCCGGGTATCGCATAACTGTTTAAGCTTTCCGTAGTCGTTGAGTTACTTGAGGCAGGGTGACTGGCCCTGCGCTCAAGCCCCCAGGTACCTCTGGAGGGCCTCGTGGCAGTTCGGTTTAACGTCTGGTTACCCCCCCGACGTACAGACAGACCAGTTGCCTGGTCTGCCCACCCCCCTCCTGTTTAGCCTTTCTCCACCATCCACCCAAGGGGTTGGGACAGGCCCGTGTACCCAAGCTTGGATATGTGGTGGGGAAAGTTACCACTCTGTACGGCGAGGACGTGACGGAATAGGAGTTGGGTAGGAGAGCCTGTGTAACCCCGAGAGGAGCTTCGGTTCCTACCCCATTAACAGAGCAACATGCAGATCCCACCACATGCCTAAAACCTTCTGCGTCTTCATCGCTGGATCGAGGTTCAAATCTTTGGCCTGTTGCATACTTCCTCCGACCGCACGTAACACCTCCTCCTGGTTCGAAATCCAATTGTGCAGCTGGAACCCGCCTTGCTGGTGAATGTATGCTACGTTCCTACCCAAGGATACTGCTTCATCCACACTTTCAACGCTAGTCAGCATGTCGTCGACGTAATGATGAGATTTGATGCATTCCGCTGCTTCCGGAAAGCGCTCGGCGTAGCGATCGGCATTCATATTTTTCACGAACTGTGCACAACTTGGAGAACACGCCGAACCGAAGGTCATTCGCAGCATCACGTATTCATCGGGATCGGTTTGCGATGGAACTGTTCGCCAGAAAAATCGTTGGCTGTTGTGATCTTCTTCCTGTATCAGCACAGCATACTCCCTAAATCTGCTAAGAACTGCCGGCAGTGGAGAGAGCAAATCCGGTCCAGTCATCAACATCGAGTTAAGTGATATTCCGTTTACAGCTGCTGCCGCGTCCCAGACCACTCTAACCTTATTCGGTTTATTTGGGTTGAAAACCGGCAAGATAGGCAGGTACCATTTCCTGGGGTGTTTCGTTTGTATCTCACTTTCTGCTAATTTTTTAATGTAGCCTTTCTCGATGTGTTCTTTCAGGACCTGATCCATCATGTCGCGGAGCTTTGGATCTTTGGACAATCTTCGCTCTAAGCATTCGAGTCGTCTGAGGGCCATTGAACGATTGTTTGGCAGTTTAACATCGTCATAACGTCAAAGCAGTCCTGTGACATACCTTTCGCCTTTAAGAACGGTGGTCTTTTGAAGTATTGCGATTGCTCGTTCATTCTCTTTTGAGAGCATGCTGATAGCGCCTCTGTGACGGGGTTCCTCGAGCGCGAAACCACCCTTTAAAGCTGTCCCTATCTTGGCTTCGATGAGTTCACAGTCGCACTCTTGGGCCCGGTGGAATGATACGATGCTGCTGTTGATACCATTGCCGTTCCACCCAGAAACCACCCATCCTAGCCGGGTCTTTGTGGCCACTGGTTCGTCCGCTTGTCCTTCTATTGTTTTTAACGGCACCGTGAGGTGATAGTTGTTCATGCCAAGAAGGATGCGAGGGGCTGCTGCCGGATACTGTGGCAATGGAATGGACGCCAGGTGGCAAAACTTTGTACGCAGACGATCCATTTTTACCCGTTGAGGGGGTAATCCAAGGTGTTTTACCGATCGTACGTTTGAGGCTTGGAATTTCTTGGCACCACTGGACATTCCCATAATACTAACGCTCACCTGTTTGGAGTCACGTTCAGTGCGATGTTGCCCTCCTGTCCATTTCAAGCACAGCGGTCGGTCTGACCCCTCCAATCCCAACTCGTCCACCAGAGACTGTTCGATCAGTGACACCGAAGCTCCATCGTCCAGAAAGGCAACTGTCTTCACCGTTTTTCCTCCGGCTTGGAGCTCGACCGGAACATATCTTAACAGGACACTTTCTTCGGTGGCTGTAGAGTGGGAGAAGTTAGCTTCTTGCCTGATTTTACCTGCCTTGTTGTGTAGAGATGGATGATGTTTCATCGTGCATCCGTCTTTGCCGCACTGCCTGGATTCTTTGCATGGAGCACGGTGCTTCCTCAGGCAGTATTTGCATAAGTACCTTCGCTTCACGAAGTCCCAACGGTCTGCGATGTTCATCTGCCAATATGCGACGCAGTCCTGCAGTTCAGCACATCCGTCGTCGCATGCACATTTGGTTTCCGTACAGTTCTGCGAGGAATAGTTTGTAGAGTGCGCATTAACGTACTTACTATTACTCGGTTCTAGGCACGATGCAGGAGGTGTCACGGATTGAGCCGCTTGCTTTATAGATTGCATCCACTTTCCGAAGGCGGTTAAGTTGACGTTCTGCAGATTTAAGCTGTGTATACCCCACATCAGTTTTATCATCGGTGGAAGGCGGCTGACAAGTTCATCCAACACTGGACCATCGTATCGCTCCTGCTTTCCGCTAGTCCTCACCGCGGCACACATCTCGTCTACGGAAACGGCGAACTGGATCAAGGTCTCCAGTTTGTCGGCTTTCGCTGGTACCTGGCGACGAATCTGGTTCAACAACGTTTTCACGATCACTTCTGGGCGCCCGAACGATGACCTTAACTCTTGCATCACTTCTTTTAGGTTTGCTGCATTTCTGAGTCGTCCCTGTACCGCCCTAAGTGCGTCTCCCTTCGGTGCTTGTTGAAGTCTCGCCATATTTTCACCATCCGAAAACCCACACAAATTTGTCGTTTCGTTAAAAGCAGTCTCAAAACGTATGAAGTTGAACAAACGTATTTAGTACTGACTCGAGCCTTTGTACTACGTCCGGCTCTCGTCGTTGCGCTTCTCGAGCTGCGTTTGCTTCT